>NW_026281312.1:0-74496 GCF_023373465.1 Oncorhynchus keta
TCAGTTACGTATTGCTGAGGAGAGACCAGTGCTAATGCTATTGCTATCAGATGCTGTACCTGGGGGCCCAGAGAGACCCAATGCTAATGCTATTGCTATCAGATGCTGTACCTGGGGGCCCAGAGGAGAGACCAGTGCTAATGCTATTGCTATCAGATGCTGTACCTTGGCAGGGGCCCAGAGGAGGAGACCAGTGCTAATGCTATTGCTATCAGATGCTGTACCTGTGGGCCCAGAGGAGAGACCAGTGCTAATTCTAATTGCTATCAGATGCTGTACCTTGGCAGGGGCCCAGAGAGAGACCAGTGCTAATGCTATTGCTATCAGATGCTGTACCTGGGGGCCCAGAGGAGAGACCAGTGCTAATGCTATTGCTATCAGATGCTGTACCTTGGCAGGGGCCCAGACCAGTGCTAATGCTATTGCTTCAGATGCACCTGGGGCCCAGAGGAGAGACCAGTGCTAATGCTATTGCTATCAGATGCTGTACCTGGGGGCCCAGAGGAAGACCAGTGCTAATGCTATTGCTATCAGATGCTGTACCTGGGGGCCCAGAGGAGAGACCAATGCTAATGCTATTGCTATCAGATGCTGTACCTTGGGGGCCCAGAGGAGAGACCAATGCTAATGCTATTGCTATCAGATGCTGTACCTTGGGGCCCAGAGGAGAGACCAGTGCTAATGCTAATGCTATCAGATGCTGTACACGTGGGCCCAGAGGAGAGACCAGTGCTAATGCTAATTGCTATCAGATGCTGTACCTGTGGGCCCAGAGGAGAGACCAGTGCTAATGCTATTGCTATCAGATGCTGTACCTGTGGGCCCAGAGGAGAGACCAGTGCTAATGCTATTGCTATCAGATGCTGTACCTGTGGGCCCAGAGGAGAGACCAGTGCTAATGCTATTGCTATCAGATGCTGTACCTGTGGGCCCAGAGGAGAGACCAGTGCTAATGCTATTGCTATCAGATGCTATACCGGGGCCCAGAGGAGACCAGTGCTAATGCTATTGCTATCAGATGCTGTACCTGGGGCCCAGAGGAGAGACCAGTGCTAATGCTATTGCTATCAGATGCTGTACCTGGCAGGGCCCAGAGAGAGACCAATGCTAATGCTATTGCTATCAGATGCTGTACCTTGGCAGGGCCCAGAGGAGAGACCAGTGCTAATGCTATTGCTATCAGATGCTGTACCTGTGGGCCCAGAGGAGAGACCAGTGCTAATGCTATTGCTATCAGATGCTGTACCTTGGCAGGGGCCCAGAGGGAGACCAGTGCTAATGCTATTGCTATCAGATGCTATACCTGGGGCCCAGAGGAGAGACCAGTGCTAATGCTATTGCTATCAGATGCTGTACCTGTGGGCCCAGAGGAGAGACCAGTGCTAAGGCCTATCAGATGCTGTACCTGTGGGCCCAGAGGAGAGACCAGTGCTAATGCTATTGCTATCAGATGCTGTACCTGGGGCCCAGAGAGAGACCAGTGCTAATGCTATTGCTATCAGATGCTGTACCTGTGGGCCCAGAGGAGAGACCAGTGCTAATGCTATTGCTATCAGATGCTGTACCTGTGGGCCCATAGGAGAGACCAGTGCTAATGCTATTGCTATCAGATGCTGTACCTGTGGGCCCAGAGGAGAGACCAGTGCTAATGCTATTGCTATCAGATGCTGTACCTGGGGGCCCAGGAGAGACCAGTGCTAATGCTATTGCTATCAGATGCTGTACCTGTGGGCCCAGAGGAGAGACCAGTGCCAAGGCTATTGCTATCAGATGCTGTACCTGTGGGGCCCAGAGGAGAGACCAATGCTAATGCTATTGCTATCAGATGCTGTACCTTGGCAGGGGCCCAGAGGAGAGACCAGTGCTAATGCTATTGCTATCAGATGCTGTACCTTGGCAGGGGCCCAGAGGAGAGACCAGTGCTAATGCTATTGCTATCAGATGCTGTACCTGTGGGCCCAGAGGAGAGACCAGTGCTAATGCTATTGCTATCAGATGCTGTACCTTGGAAAGGGCCCAGAGACCAGTGCTAATGCTATTGCTATCAGATGCTGTACCTGGGGGCCCAGAGAAGAGACCAGTGCTAATGCTATTGCTATCAGATGCTGTACCTGGGGGCCCAGAGGAGAGACCAATGCTAATGCTATTGCTATCAGATGCTGTACCTTGGCAGGGGCCCAGAGGAGAGACCAGTGCTAATGCTATTGCTATCAGATGCTGTACCTGGGGCCCAGAGGAGAGACCAGTGCTAATGCTATTGCTATCAGATGCTGTACCTTGGCAGGGGCCCAGAGGAGAGACCAGTGCTAATGCTATTGCTATCAGATGCTATACCCGGGGGCCCAGAGGAGAGACCAGTGCGAATGCTATTGCTATCAGATGCTGTACCTGTGGGCCCAGAGGAGAGACCAGTGCTAATGCTATTGCTATCAGATGCTGTACCTTGGCAGGGGCCCAGAGGAGAGACCAGTGCTAATGCTATTGCTATCAGATGCTGTACCTGTGGGCCCAGAGGAGAGACCAGTGCTAATGCTATTGCTATCAGATGCTGTACCTTGGGGGCCCAGAGGAGAGACCAGTGCTAATGCTATTGCTATCAGATGCTGTACCTGGGGCCCAGAGGAGAGACCAGTGCTAATGCTATTGCTATCAGATGCTGTACCTGTGGGCCCAGAGGAGAGACCAGTGCTAATGCTATTGCTATCAGATGCTGTACCTGTGGGCCCAGAGGAGAGACCAGTGCTAATGCTATTGCTATCAGATGCTGTACCTGGGGCCCAGAGGAGAGACCAGTGCTAAGGCTATTGCTATCAGATGCTGTACCTGTGGGCCCAGAGGAGAGACCAGTGCTAATGCTATTGCTATCAGATGCTGTACCGGGGCCCAGAGACCAATGCTAATGCTATTGCTATCAGATGCTGTACCTGGGGCCCAGAGGAGAGACCAGTGCTAATGCTATTGCTATCAGATGCTATACCGGGGCCCAGAGGAGAGACCAGTGCGAATGCTATTGCTATCAGATGCTGTACATGTGGGCCCAGAGGAGAGACCAGTGCTAAGGCTATTGCTATCAGATGCTGTACCTGTGGGCCCAGAGGAGAGACCAGTGCTAATGCTATTGCTATCAGATGCTGTACCTGTGGGCCCAGAGGAGAGACCAGTGCTAATGCTATTGCTATCAGATGCTGTACCTGTGGGCCCAGAGGAGAGACCAGTGCTAATGCTATTGCTATCAGATGCTGTACCTGTGGGCCCAGAGGAGAGACCAGTGCTAAGGCTATTGCTATCAGATGCTGTACCTGTGGGCCCAGAGGAGAGACCAGTGCTAATGCTATTGCTATCAGATGCTGTACCTGGGGCCCAGAGGAGAGACCAATGCTAATGCTATTGCTATCAGATGCTGTACCTTGGCAGGGGCCCAGAGGAGAGACCAGTGCTAATGCTATTGCTATCAGATGCTGTACCTGTGGGCCCAGAGGAGAGACCAGTGCTAATGCTATTGCTATCAGATGCTGTACCTGGGGCCCAGAGGAGAGACCAGTGCTAATGCTATTGCTATCAGATGCTGTACCTGTGGGCCCAGAGGAGAGACCAGTGCTAATGCTATTGCTATCAGATGCTATACCGGGGGCCCAGAGGAGAGACCAGTGCTAATGCTATTGCTATCAGATGCTGTACCTGTGGGCCCAGAGGAGAGACCAATGCTAATGCTATTGCTATCAGATGCTGTACCTTGGCAGGGGCCCAGAGGAGAGACCAGTGGTAATGCTATTGCTATCAGATGCTGTACCTGCAGGGGCCCAGAGGAGAGACCAGTGCTAATGCTATTGCTATCAGATGCTGTACCTGGGGGCCCAGAGGAGAGACCAGTGCTAATGCTATTGCTATCAGATGCTGTACCTTGGCAGGGGCCCAGAGGAGAGACCAGTGCTAATGCTATTGCTATCAGATGCTGTACCTGGGGGCCCAGAGGAGAGACCAGTGCTAATGCTATTGCTATCAGATGCTGTACCTGCAGGGCCCAGAGGAGAGACCAGTGCTAATGCTATTGCTATCAGATGCTGTACCTTGGCAGGGGCCCAGAGGAGAGACCAGTGCTAATGCTATTGCTATCAGATGCTGTACCTGTGGGCCCAGAGGAGAGACCAGTGCTAATGCTATTGCTATCAGATGCTGTACCTGGGGCCCAGAGGAGAGACCAATGCTAATGCTATTGCTATCAGATGCTGTACCTGGGGGCCCAGAGGAGAGACCAGTGCTAATGCTATTGCTATCAGATGCTGTACCTGGGCCCAGAGGAGAGACCAGTGCTAATGCTATTGCTATCAGATGCTGTACCTGGGGGCCCAGAGGAGAGACCAGTGCTAATGCTATTGCTATCAGATGCTGTACCTTGGGGGCCCAGAGGAGAGACCAGTGCTAATGCTATTGCTATCAGATGCTATACCTGGGGCCCAGAGGAGAGACCAGTGCTAATGCTATTGCTATCAGATGCTGTACCTGTGGGCCCAGAGGAGAGACCAGTGCTAATGCTATTGCTATCAGATGCTGTACCTGCAGGGGCCCAGAGGAGACCAGTGCTAATGCTATTGCTATCAGATGCTGTACCTGGGGGCCCAGAGGAGAGACCAGTGCTAATGCTATTGCTATCAGATGCTGTACCTGGGGGCCCAGAGGAGAGACCAGTGCTAATGCTATTGCTATCAGATGCTGTACCTGTGGGCCCAGAGGAGAGACCAGTGCTAATGCTATTGCTATCAGATGCTGTACCTGGGGGCCCAGAGGAGAGACCAATGCTAATGCTATTGCTATCAGATGCTATACCGGGGGCCCAGAGGAGAGACCAGTGCTAATGCTATTGCTATCAGATGCTGTACCTGGGGGCCCAGAGGAGAGACCAGTGCTAATGCTATTGCTATCAGATGCTGTACCTGGGGGCCCAGAGGAGAGACCAGTGCTAATGCTATTGCTATCAGATGCTGTACCTGGGGGCCCAGAGGAGAGACCAGTGCTAATGCTATTGCTATCAGATGCTGTACCTGGCAGGGGCCCAGAGGAGAGACCAGTGCTAATGCTATTGCTATCAGATGCTGTACCTGGGGGCCCAGAGGAGAGACCAGTGCTAATGCTATTGCTATCAGATGCTGTACCTGGGGGCCCAGAGGAGAGACCAGTGCTAATGCTATTGCTATCAGATGCTGTACCTTGGCAGGGGCCCAGAGCACCAATGCTAATGCTATTGCTATCAGATGCTGTACCTGTGGGCCCAGAGGAGAGACCAGTGCTAATGCTATTGCTATCAGATGCTGTACCTGTGGGCCCAGAGGAGAGACCAGTGCTAATGCTATTGCTATCAGATGCTGTACCTGTGGGCCCAGAGGAGAGACCAGTGCTAATGCTATTGCTATCAGATGCTATACCGGGGGCCCAGAGGAGAGACCAGTGCTAATGCTAATTGCTATCAGATGCTGTACATGTGGGCCCAGAGGAGAGACCAGTGCTAAGGCTATTGCTATCAGATGCTGTTGTGGGCCCAGAGGAGAGACCTATTGCTATCAGATGCTGTACCTGGGGGCCCAGAGGAGAGACCAGTGCTAATGCTATTGCTATCAGATGCTGTACCTTGGCAGGGGCCCAGAGGAGAGACCAGTGCTAATGCTATTGCTATCAGATGCTGTACCTGTGGGCCCAGAGGAGAGACCAGTGCTAATGCTATTGCTATCAGATGCTGTACCTGGGGCCCAGAGGAGAGACCAGTGCTAATGCTATTGCTATCAGATGCTGTACCTGGGGGCCAGAGGAGAGACCAGTGCTAATGCTATTGCTATCAGATGCTGTACCTTGCAGGGGCCCAGAGGAGAGACCAATGCTATTGCTATCAGATGCTGTACCTTGGCAGGGGCCGAGAGGAGAGACCAGTGCTAATGCTATTGCTATCAGATGCTGTACCTGGGGGCCCAGAGGAGAGACCAG
The DNA here is from genome assembly GCF_023373465.1 of Oncorhynchus keta. Taxonomy (NCBI): domain Eukaryota; kingdom Metazoa; phylum Chordata; class Actinopteri; order Salmoniformes; family Salmonidae; genus Oncorhynchus; species Oncorhynchus keta. The sequence continues at coordinate 5,974 of NW_026281312.1, forward strand.
TGCTAATGCTATTGCTATCAGATGCTGTACCTTGGCAGGGGCCCAGAGGAGAGACCAGTGCTAATGCTATTGCTATCAGATGCTATACCGGGGGCCCAGAGGAGAGACCAGTGCGAATGCTATTGCTATCAGATGCTGTACCTGTGGGCCCAGAGGAGAGACCAGTGCTAATGCTAATTGCTATCAGATGCTGTACCTGGGGGCCCAGAGGAGAGACCAATGCTAATGCTATTGCTATCAGATGCTGTACCTGTGGGCCCAGAGGAGAGACCAGTGCTAATGCTATTGCTATCAGATGCTGTACCTGGGGGCCCAGAGGAGAGACCAGTGCTAATGCTATTGCTATCAGATGCTATACCTTGGCAGGGGCCCAGAGGAGAGACCAGTGCTAATGCTATTGCTATCAGATGCTGTACCTGGGGGCCCAGAGGAGAGACCAGTGCTAATGCTATTGCTATCAGATGCTGTACCTGGCAGGGGCCCAGAGGAGAGACCAGTGCTAATGCTATTGCTATCAGATGCTGTACCTGGGGGCCCAGACCAGTGCTAATGCTATTGCTATCAGATGCTGTACCTGTGGGCCCAGAGGAGAGACCAGTGCTAATGCTATTGCTATCAGATGCTGTACCTTGGCAGGGGCCCAGAGGAGAGACCAGTGCTAATGCTATTGCTATCAGATGCTGTACCTGTGGGCCCAGAGGAGAGACCAGTGCTAATGCTATTGCTATCAGATGCTGTACCTGGGGGCCCAGAGGAGAGACCAGTGCTAATGCTATTGCTATCAGATGCTGTACCTGCAGGGGCCCAGAGGAGAGACCAGTGCTAATGCTATTGCTATCAGATGCTGTACCTGGGGGCCCAGAGGAGAGACCAGTGCTAATGCTATTGCTATCAGATGCTGTACCTGGTGGGCCCAGAGGAGAGACCAGTGCTAATGCTATTGCTATCAGATGCTGTACCTGGGGGCCCAGAGGAGAGACCAGTGCTAATGCTATTGCTATCAGATGCTGTACCTGTGGGCCCAGAGGAGAGACCAGTGCTAATGCTATTGCTATCAGATGCTGTACCTGGCAGGGGCCCAGAGGAGAGACCAGTGCTAATGCTATTGCTATCAGATGCTGTACCTGGGGGCCCAGAGGAGAGACCAGTGCTAATGCTATTGCTATCAGATGCTGTACCGGGGCCCAGAGGAGAGACCAGTGCTAATGCTATTGCTATCAGATGCTGTACCTGTGGGCCCAGAGGAGAGACCAGTGCTAATGCTATTGCTATCAGATGCTGTACCTGGGGCCCAGAGGAGAGACCAGTGCTAATGCTATTGCTATCAGATGCTGATGGGCTGTACCTGGGGCCCAGAGGAGAGACCAGTGCTAATGCTATTGCTATCAGATGCTGTACCTTGGGCCCAGAGGAGAGACCAGTGCTAATGCTATTGCTATCAGATGCTGTACCTGGGGGCCCAGAGGAGAGACCAGTGCTAATGCTATTGCTATCAGATGCTGTACCTGGGGGCCCAGAGGAGAGACCAGTGCTAATGCTATTGCTATCAGATGCTGTACCTGGCAGGGGCCCAGAGGAGAGACCAGTGCTAATGCTATTGCTATCAGATGCTGTACCTGTGGGCCCAGAGGAGAGACCAGTGCTAATGCTATTGCTATCAGATGCTGTACCTGGGGGCCCAGAGGAGAGACCAGTGCTAATGCTATTGCTATCAGATGCTGTACCTTGGCAGGGGCCCAGAGGAGAGACCAGTGCTAATGCTATTGCTATCAGATGCTATACCGGGGCCCAGAGGAGAGACCAGTGCTAATGCTATTGCTATCAGATGCTGTACCTGTGGGCCCAGAGGAGAGACCAGTGCTAATGCTATTGCTATCAGATGCTGTACCTGTGGGCCCAGAGGAGAGACCAATGCTAATGCTATTGCTATCAGATGCTGTACCTGGCAGGGGCCCAGAGGAGAGACCAGTGCTAATGCTATTGCTATCAGATGCTGTACCTGGGGCCCAGAGGAGAGACCAGTGCTAATGCTATTGCTATCAGATGCTGTACCTTGGCAGGGGCCCAGAGGAGAGACCAGTGCTAATGCTATTGCTATCAGATGCTGTACCTGGGGCCCAGAGGAGAGACCAGTGCTAATGCTATTGCTATCAGATGCTGTACCTGCAGGGGCCCAGAGGAGAGACCAGTGCTAATGCTATTGCTATCAGATGCTGTACCTGTGGGCCCAGAGGAGAGACCAGTGCTAATGCTATTGCTATCAGATGCTGTACCTGTGGGCCCAGAGGAGAGACCAGTGCTAATGCTATTGCTATCAGATGCTATACCGGGGCCCAGAGGAGAGACCAGTGCTAATGCTATTGCTATCAGATGCTGTACCTGTGGGCCCAGAGGAGAGACCAGTGCTAATGCTATTGCTATCAGATGCTGTACCTGGGGGCCCAGAGGAGAGACCAGTGATTGCTATCAGATGCTGTGCTAATGCTATTGCTATCAGATGCTGTACCTGGGGGCCCAGAGGAGAGACCAGTGCTAATGCTATTGCTATCAGATGCTGTACCTGGGGGCCCAGAGGAGAGACCAGTGCTAATGCTATTGCTATCAGATGCTGTACCTGGGGGCCCAGAGAGAGACCAGTGCTAATGCTATTGCTATCAGATGCTGTACCTGGGGGCCCAGAGGAGAGACCAGTGCTAATGCTATTGCTATCAGATGCTGTACCTGGGGGCCCAGAGGAGAGACCAGTGCTAATGCTATTGCTATCAGATGCTGTACCTGGGGGCCCAGAGGAGAGACCAGTGCTAATGCTATTGCTATCAGATGCTGTACCTGGGGGCCCAGAGGAGAGACCAGTGCTAATGCTATTGCTATCAGATGCTGTACCTGTGGGCCCAGAGGAGAGACCAGTGCTAATGCTATTGCTATCAGATGCTATACCGGGGGCCCAGAGGAGAGACCAGTGCTAATGCTATTGCTATCAGATGCTGTACCTGGGGGCCCAGAGGAGAGACCAGTGCTAATGCTATTGCTATCAGATGCTGTACCGGGGGCCCAGAGGAGAGACCAGTGCTAATGCTATTGCTATCAGATGCTGTACCTGTGGGCCCAGAGGAGAGACCAGTGCTAATGCTATTGCTATCAGATGCTGTACCTGGCAGGGGCCCAGAGGAGAGACCAGTGCTAATGCTATTGCTATCAGATGCTGTACCTGGGGGCCCAGAGGAGAGACCAGTGCTAATGCTATTGCTATCAGATGCTGTACCTGGGGGCCCAGAGGAGAGACCAGTGCTAATGCTATTGCTATCAGATGCTGTACCTTGGCAGGGGCCCAGAGGAGAGACCAGTGCTAATGCTATTGCTATCAGATGCTGTACCTGTGGGCCCAGAGGAGAGACCAGTGCTAATGCTATTGCTATCAGATGCTATACCGGGGGCCCAGAGGAGAGACCAGTGCTAATGCTATTGCTATCAGATGCTGTACCTGGGGGCCCAGAGGAGAGACCAGTGCTAATGCTATTGCTATCAGATGCTGTACCTGGGGGCCCAGAGGAGAGACCAATGCTAATGCTATTGCTATCAGATGCTGTACCTTGGGGGCCCAGAGGAGAGACCAGTGCTAATGCTATTGCTATCAGATGCTGTACCTGTGGGCCCAGAGGAGAGACCAGTGCTAATGCTATTGCTATCAGATGCTGTACCTGGGGGCCCAGAGGAGAGACCAATGCTAATGCTATTGCTATCAGATGCTGTACCTTGGCAGGGGCCCAGAGGAGAGACCAGTGCTAATGCTATTGCTATCAGATGCTGTACCTGTGGGCCCAGAGGAGAGACCAGTGCTAATGCTATTGCTATCAGATGCTGTACCTTGGCAGGGGCCCAGAGGAGAGACCAGTGCTAATGCTATTGCTATCAGATGCTGTACCTGGCAGGGGCCCAGAGGAGAGACCAGTGCTAATGCTATTGCTATCAGATGCTGTACCTGGGGCCCAGAGGAGAGACCAGTGCTAATGCTATTGCTATCAGATGCTGTACCTGTGGGCCCAGAGGAGAGACCAGTGCTAATGCTAATTGCTATCAGATGCTGTACCTGGCAGGGGCCCAGAGGAGAGACCAGTGCTAATGCTATTGCTATCAGATGCTGTACCTGGGGGCCCAGAGGAGAGACCAGTGCTAATGCTATTGCTATCAGATGCTGTACCTGGGGGCCCAGAGAAGAGACCAATGCTAATGCTATTGCTATCAGATGCTGTACCTTGGCAGGGGCCCAGAGGAGAGACCAGTGCTAATGCTATTGCTATCAGATGCTGTACCTGTGGGCCCAGAGGAGAGACCAGTGCTAATGCTATTGCTATCAGATGCTGTACCTTGGAAAGGGCCCAGAGACCAGTGCTAATGCTATTGCTATCAGATGCTGTACCTGTGGGCCCAGAGGAGAGACCAATGCTAATGCTATTGCTATCAGATGCTGTACCTGTGGGCCCAGAGGAGAGACCAGTGCTAATGCTATTGCTATCAGATGCTGTACCTGGGGGCCCAGAGGAGAGACCAATGCTAATGCTATTGCTATCAGATGCTGTACCTGCAGGGGCCCAGAGGAGAGACCAGTGCTAATGCTATTGCTATCAGATGCTGTACCTGTGGGCCCAGAGGAGAGACCAGTGCTAATGCTATTGCTATCAGATGCTGTACCTGGGGGCCCAGAGGAGAGACCAGTGCTAATGCTATTGCTATCAGATGCTGTACCTTGGCAGGGGCCCAGAGGAGAGACCAGTGCTAATGCTATTGCTATCAGATGCTGTACCTGGGGGCCCAGAGGAGAGACCAGTGCTAATGCTATTGCTATCAGATGCTGTACCTGGGGCCCAGAGGAGAGACCAGTGCTAATGCTATTGCTATCAGATGCTGTACCTGGGGGCCCAGAGGAGAGACCAGTGCTAATGCTATTGCTATCAGATGCTGTACCTGGGGGCCCAGACCAGTGCTAATGCTATTGCTATCAGATGCTGTACCTGTGGGCCCAGAGGAGAGACCAGTGCTAATGCTATTGCTATCAGATGCTGTACCTGGGGGCCCAGAGGAGAGACCAGTGCTAATGCTATTGCTATCAGATGCTGTACCTGGGGGGCCCAGAGGAGAGACCAGTGCTAATGCTATTGCTATCAGATGCTGTACCTGGGGGCCCAGAGGAGAGACCAGTGCTAATGCTATTGCTATCAGATGCTGTACCTGTGGGCCCAGAGGAGAGACCAGTGCTAATGCTATTGCTATCAGATGCTGTACCTTGGCAGGGGCCCAGAGGAGAGACCAGTGCTAATGCTATTGCTATCAGATGCTGTACCTGGGGGCCCAGAGGAGAGACCAGTGCTAATGCTATTGCTATCAGATGCTGTACCTGGGGGCCCAGAGGAGAGACCAGTGCTAATGCTATTGCTATCAGATGCTGTACCTGTGGGCCCAGAGGAGAGACCAGTGCTAATGCTATTGCTATCAGATGCTGTACCTGGGGGCCCAGAGGAGAGACCAGTGCTAATGCTATTGCTATCAGATGCTGTACCTGGGGGCCCAGAGGAGAGACCAGTGCTAATGCTATTGCTATCAGATGCTGTACCTGGGGGCCCAGAGGAGAGACCAGTGCTAATGCTATTGCTATCAGATGCTGTACCTGTGGGCCCAGAGGAGAGACCAGTGCTAATGCTATTGCTATCAGATGCTGTATGGGCCCAGATGCTGCTATTGCTATCAGATGCTGTACCAGGGGCCCAGAGGAGAGACCAGTGCTAATGCTATTGCTATCAGATGCTGTACCTTGGGGGGCCCAGAGGAGAGACCAGTGCTAATGCTATTGCTATCAGATGCTGTACCTGGGGCCCAGAGGAGAGACCAGTGCTAATGCTATTGCTATCAGATGCTGTACCTGGGGCCCAGAGGAGAGACCAGTGCTAATGCTATTGCTATCAGATGCTGTACCTGGGGCCCAGAGGAGAGACCAGTGCTAATGCTATTGCTATCAGATGCTGTACCTGGGGGCCCAGAGGAGAGACCAGTGCTAATGCTATTGCTATCAGATGCTGTACCTGTGGGCCCAGAGGAGAGACCAGTGCTAATGCTATTGCTATCTACCTGGGGGCCCAGAGGAGAGACCAGTGCTAATGCTATTGCTATCAGATGCTGTACCTGGGGCCCAGAGGAGAGACCAGTGCTAATGCTATTGCTATCAGATGCTGTACCTGGGGCCCAGAGGAGAGACCAGTGCTAATGCTATTGCTATCAGATGCTGGCGTACCTGGGGCCCAGAGGAGAGACCAGTGCTAATGCTATTGCTATCAGATGCTGTACCTGGGGCCCAGAGGAGAGACCAGTGCTAATGCTATTGCTATCAGATGCTGTACCTGGGGCCCAGAGGAGAGACCAGTGCTAATGCTATTGCTATCAGATGCTGTACCTGTGGGCCCAGAGGAGAGACCAGTGCTAATGCTATTGCTATCAGATGCTACCTGTGGGCCCAGAGGAGAGACCAGTGCTAATGCTATTGCTATCAGATGCTGTACCTGTGGGCCCAGAGGAGAGACCAGTGCTAATGCTATTGCTATCAGATGCTGTACCTGTGGGCCCAGAGGAGAGACCAGTGCTAATGCTATTGCTATCAGATGCTGTACCTGTGGGCCCAGAGGAGAGACCAGTGCTAATGCTATTGCTATCAGATGCTGTACCTGGGGCCCAGAGGAGAGACCAGTGCTAATGCTATTGCTATCAGATGCTGTACCTTGGCAGGGGCCCAGAGGAGAGACCAGTGCTAATGCTATTGCTATCAGATGCTGTACCTGTGGGCCCAGAGGAGAGACCAGTGCTAATGCTATTGCTATCAGATGCTGTACCTGGGGGCCCAGAGGAGAGACCAATGCTAATGCTATTGCTATCAGATGCTGTACCTTGGCAGGGGCCCAGAGGAGAGACCAGTGCTAATGCTATTGCTATCAGATGCTGTACCTGGGGGCCCAGAGGAGAGACCAGTGCTAATGCTATTGCTATCAGATGCTGTACCTGTGGGCCCAGAGGAGAGACCAGTGCTAATGCTATTGCTATCAGATGCTGTACCTGGGGGCCCAGAGGAGAGACCAGTGCTAATGCTATTGCTATCAGATGCTGTACCTTGGCAGGGGCCCAGAGGAGAGACCAGTGCTAATGCTATTGCTATCAGATGCTGTACCTGGGGGCCCAGAGGAGAGACCAGTGCTAATGCTATTGCTATCAGATGCTGTACCTTGGCAGGGGCCCAGAGGAGAGACCAGTGCTAATGCTATTGCTATCAGATGCTATACCGGGGGCCCAGAGGAGAGACCAGTGCTAATGCTATTGCTATCAGATGCTGTACCTGTGGGCCCAGAGGAGAGACCAGTGCTAATGCTATTGCTATCAGATGCTGTACCTGTGGGCCCAGAGGAGAGACCAGTGCTAATGCTATTGCTATCAGATGCTGACCTGGGGGCCCAGAGGAGAGACCAGTGCTAATGCTATTGCTATCAGATGCTGTACCTGGGGCCCAGAGGAGAGACCAGTGCTAATGCTATTGCTATCAGATGCTGTACCTGTGGGCCCAGAGGAGAGACCAGTGCTAATGCTATTGCTATCAGATGCTGTACCTGGGGGCCCAGAGGAGAGACCAGTGCTAATGCTATTGCTATCAGATGCTGTACCTGCAGGGGCCCAGAGGAGAGACCAGTGCTAATGCTATTGCTATCAGATGCTGTACCTGGGGGCCCAGAGGAGAGACCAGTGCTAATGCTATTGCTATCAGATGCTGTACCTGTGGGCCCAGAGGAGAGACCAGTGCTAATGCTATTGCTATCAGATGCTATACCTGGGGCCCAGAGGAGAGACCAGTGCTAATGCTATTGCTATCAGATGCTGTACCTGTGGGCCCAGAGGAGAGACCAGTGCTAATGCTATTGCTATCAGATGCTGTACCTGGGGGCCCAGAGGAGAGACCAGTGCTAATGCTATTGCTATCAGATGCTGTACCTGTGGGCCCAGAGGAGAGACCAGTGCTAATGCTATTGCTATCAGATGCTGTACCTGGGGGCCCAGAGGAGAGACCAGTGCTAATGCTATTGCTATCAGATGCTGTACCTGGGGGCCCAGAGGAGAGACCAGTGCTAATGCTATTGCTATCAGATGCTGTACCTTGGCAGGGGCCCAGAGGAGAGACCAGTGCTAATGCTATTGCTATCAGATGCTGTACCTGGGGCCCAGAGGAGAGACCAGTGCTAATGCTATTGCTATCAGATGCTGTACCTGTGGGCCCAGAGGAGAGACCAGTGCTAATGCTATTGCTATCAGATGCTGTACCTTGGGGGCCCAGAGGAGAGACCAGTGCTAATGCTATTGCTATCAGATGCTACCTGGGGGCCCAGAGGAGAGACCAGTGCTAATGCTATTGCTATCAGATGCTGTACCTGTGGGCCCAGAGGAGAGACCAGTGCTAATGCTATTGCTATCAGATGCTGTACCTGGGGGCCCAGAGGAGAGACCAGTGCTAATGCTATTGCTATCAGATGCTGTACCTGCAGGGGCCCAGAGGAGAGACCAGTGCTAATGCTATTGCTATCAGATGCTGTACCTGGGGGCCCAGAGGAGAGACCAGTGCTAATGCTATTGCTATCAGATGCTGTACCTGGGGGCCCAGAGGAGAGACCAGTGCTAATGCTATTGCTATCAGATGCTGTACCTGTGGGCCCAGAGGAGAGACCAGTGCTAATGCTATTGCTATCAGATGCTGTACCTGGGGGCCCAGAGGAGAGACCAGTGCTAATGCTATTGCTATCAGATGCTGTACCTGCAGGGGCCCAGAGGAGAGACCAGTGCTAATGCTATTGCTATCAGATGCTGTACCTGGGGGCCCAGAGGAGAGACCAGTGCTAATGCTATTGCTATCAGATGCTGTACCTGGGGGCCCAGAGGAGAGACCAGTGCTAATGCTATTGCTATCAGATGCTGTACCTGTGGGCCCAGAGGAGAGACCAGTGCTAATGCTATTGCTATCAGATGCTGTACCTGCAGGGGCCCAGAGGAGAGACCAGTGCTAATGCTATTGCTATCAGATGCTGTACCTGGGGGCCCAGAGGAGAGACCAGTGCTAATGCTATTGCTATCAGATGCTGTACCTGGGGGCCCAGAGGAGAGACCAGTGCTAATGCTATTGCTATCAGATGCTGTACCTGGCAGGGGCCCAGAGGAGAGACCAGTGCTAATGCTATTGCTATCAGATGCTGTACCTGGGGCCCAGAGGAGAGACCAGTGCTAATGCTATTGCTATCAGATGCTGTACCTGGGGGCCCAGAGGAGAGACCAGTGCTAATGCTATTGCTATCAGATGCTGTACCTGCAGGGGCCCAGAGGAGAGACCAGTGCTAATGCTATTGCTATCAGATGCTGTACCTGGGGGCCCAGAGGAGAGACCAGTGCTAATGCTATTGCTATCAGATGCTGTACCTGCAGGGGCCCAGAGGAGAGACCAGTGCTAATGCTATTGCTATCAGATGCTGTACCTGTGGGCCCAGAGGAGAGACCAGTGCTAATGCTATTGCTATCAGATGCTGTACCTGGGGGCCCAGAGGAGAGACCAGTGCTAATGCTATTGCTATCAGATGCTGTACCTGGCAGGGGCCCAGAGGAGAGACCAGTGCTAATGCTATTGCTATCAGATGCTATACCTGGGGGCCCAGAGGAGAGACCAGTGCTAATGCTATTGCTATCAGATGCTGTACCTGGGGCCCAGAGGAGAGACCAGTGCTAATGCTATTGCTATCAGATGCTGTACCTGGGGGCCCAGAGGAGAGACCAGTGCTAATGCTATTGCTATCAGATGCTGTACCTTGGCAGGGCCCAGAGGAGAGACCAGTGCTAATGCTATTGCTATCAGATGCTGTACCTGGGGGCCCAGAGGAGAGACCAGTGCTAATGCTATTGCTATCAGATGCTGTACCTGGCAGGGGCCCAGAGGAGAGACCAGTGCTAATGCTATTGCTATCAGATGCTGTACCTGGGGGCCCAGAGGAGAGACCAGTGCTAATGCTATTGCTATCAGATGCTGTACCTGGGGCCCAGAGGAGAGACCAGTGCTAATGCTATTGCTATCAGATGCTGTACCTGGGGGCCCAGAGGAGAGACCAGTGCTAATGCTATTGCTATCAGATGCTGTACCTGGCAGGGGCCCAGAGGAGAGACCAGTGCTAATGCTATTGCTATCAGATGCTGTACCTGGGGCCCAGAGGAGAGACCAGTGCTAATGCTATTGCTATCAGATGCTGTACCTGGGGCCCAGATGCTAATGCTATTGCTATCAGATGCTGTACCTGCAGGGGCCCAGAGGAGAGACCAGTGCTAATGCTATTGCTATCAGATGCTGTACCTGGGGGCCCAGAGGAGAGACCAGTGCTAATGCTATTGCTATCAGATGCTGTACCTGGGGGCCCAGAGGAGAGACCAGTGCTAATGCTATTGCTATCAGATGCTGTACCTTGGGGGCCCAGAGGAGAGACCAGTGCTAATGCTATTGCTATCAGATGCTGTACCTGTGGGCCCAGAGGAGAGACCAGTGCTAATGCTATTGCTATCAGATGCTGTACCTGGGGGCCCAGAGGAGAGACCAGTGCTAATGCTATTGCTATCAGATGCTGTACCTTGGCAGGGGCCCAGAGGAGAGACCAGTGCTAATGCTATTGCTATCAGATGCTGTACCTGGGGCCCAGAGGAGAGACCAGTGCTAATGCTATTGCTATCAGATGCTGTACCTGCAGGGGCCCAGAGGAGAGACCAGTGCTAATGCTATTGCTATTGCTATCAGATGCTGCTATCAGATGCTGTACCTTGGGGGCCCAGAGGAGAGACCAGTGCTAATGCTATTGCTATCAGATGCTGTACCTGGGGGCCCAGAGGAGAGACCAGTGCTAATGCTATTGCTATCAGATGCTGTACCTGGGGCCCAGAGGAGAGACCAGTGCTAATGCTATTGCTATCAGATGCTGTACCTGGGGCCCAGAGGAGAGACCAGTGCTAATGCTATTGCTATCAGATGCTGTACCTGTGGGCCCAGAGGAGAGACCAGTGCTAATGCTATTGCTATCAGATGCTGTACCTGGCAGGGGCCCAGAGGAGAGACCAGTGCTAATGCTATTGCTATCAGATGCTGTACCTGGGGCCCAGAGGAGAGACCAGTGCTAATGCTATTGCTATCAGATGCTGTACCTGTGGGCCCAGAGGAGAGACCAGTGCTAATGCTAATTGCTATCAGATGCTGTACCTGGGGGCCCAGAGGAGAGACCAATGCTAATGCTATTGCTATCAGATGCTGTACCTGGGGGCCCAGAGGAGAGACCAGTGCTAATGCTATTGCTATCAGATGCTGTACCTGTGGGCCCAGAGGAGAGACCAGTGCTAATGCTATTGCTATCAGATGCTGTACCTGGGGCCCAGAGGAGAGACCAGTGCTAATGCTATTGCTATCAGATGCTATACCGGGGGCCCAGAGGAGAGACCAGTGCTAATGCTATTGCTATCAGATGCTGTACCTGTGGGCCCAGAGGAGAGACCAGTGCTAATGCTATTGCTATCAGATGCTGTACCTGGGGGCCCAGAGGAGAGACCAATGCTAATGCTATTGCTATCAGATGCTGTACCTTGGCAGGGGCCCAGAGGAGAGACCAGTGCTAATGCTATTGCTATCAGATGCTGTACCTGTGGGCCCAGAGGAGAGACCAGTGCTAATGCTATTGCTATCAGATGCTGTACCTGGGGGCCCAGAGGAGAGACCAGTGCTAATGCTATTGCTATCAGATGCTGTACCTTGGCAGGGGCCCAGAGGAGAGACCAGTGCTAATGCTATTGCTATCAGATGCTGTACCTTGGCAGGGGCCCAGAGGAGAGACCAGTGCTAATGCTATTGCTATCAGATGCTGTACCTGGGGGGCCCAGAGGAGAGACCAGTGCTAATGCTATTGCTATCAGATGCTGTACCGGGGGCCCAGAGGAGAGACCAGTGCTAATGCTATTGCTATCAGATGCTGTACCTGTGGGCCCAGAGGAGAGACCAGTGCTAATGCTATTGCTATCAGATGCTGTACCTGGGGCCCAGAGGAGAGACCAGTGCTAATGCTATTGCTATCAGATGCTGTACCTGTGGCGGGGGCCCAGAGGAGAGACCAGTGCTAATGCTATTGCTATCAGATGCTGTACCTGGGGCCCAGAGGAGAGACCAGTGCTAATGCTATTGCTATCAGATGCTGTACCTGGGGGCCCAGAGGAGAGACCAGTGCTAATGCTATTGCTATCAGATGCTGTACCTTGGGGGCCCAGAGGAGAGACCAGTGCTAATGCTATTGCTATCAGATGCTGTACCTGGGGGCCCAGAGGAGAGACCAGTGCTAATGCTATTGCTATCAGATGCTGTACCTGGGGGCCCAGAGGAGAGACCAGTGCTAATGCTATTGCTATCAGATGCTGTACCTGGGGCCCAGAGGAGAGACCAGTGCTAATGCTATTGCTATCAGATGCTGTACCTGGGGGCCCAGAGGAGAGACCAGTGCTAATGCTATTGCTATCAGATGCTGTACCTGCAGGGGCCCAGAGGAGAGACCAGTGCTAATGCTATTGCTATCAGATGCTGTACCTGGGGCCCAGAGGAGAGACCAGTGCTAATGCTATTGCTATCAGATGCTGTACCTGGGGCCCAGAGGAGAGACCAGTGCTAATGCTATTGCTATCAGATGCTGTACCTGTGGGCCCAGAGGAGAGACCAGTGCTAATGCTATTGCTATCAGATGCTGTACCTGGGGCCCAGAGGAGAGACCAGTGCTAATGCTATTGCTATCAGATGCTGTACCTGGGGCCCAGAGGAGAGACCAGTGCTAATGCTATTGCTATCAGATGCTGTACCTGGGGGCCCAGAGGAGAGACCAGTGCTAATGCTATTGCTATCAGATGCTGTACCTTGGCAGGGGCCCAGAGGAGAGACCAGTGCTAATGCTATTGCTATCAGATGCTGTACCTGGGGCCCAGAGGAGAGACCAGTGCTAATGCTATTGCTATCAGATGCTGTACCTGTGGGCCCAGAGGAGAGACCAGTGCTAATGCTATTGCTATCAGATGCTGTACCTGTGGGCCCAGAGGAGAGACCAGTGCTAATGCTATTGCTATCAGATGCTGTACCTGTGGGCCCAGAGGAGAGACCAGTGCTAATGCTATTGCTATCAGATGCTGTACCTGGGGGCCCAGAGGAGAGACCAGTGCTAATGCTATTGCTATCAGATGCTATGGGCCCAGAGGAGAGACCAGTGCTAATGCTATTGCTATCAGATGCTGTACCTGGGGGCCCAGAGGAGAGACCAGTGCTAATGCTATTGCTATCAGATGCTGTACCTTGGCAGGGGCCCAGAGGAGAGACCAGTGCTAATGCTATTGCTATCAGATGCTGTACCTTGGCAGGGGCCCAGAGGAGAGACCAGTGCTAATGCTATTGCTATCAGATGCTGTACCTGGGGGCCCAGAGGAGAGACCAGTGCTAATGCTATTGCTATCAGATGCTGTACCTTGGCAGGGGCCCAGAGGAGAGACCAGTGCTAATGCTATTGCTATCAGATGCTGTACCTGGGGGCCCAGAGGAGAGACCAGTGCTAATGCTATTGCTATCAGATGCTATACCGGGGGCCCAGAGGAGAGACCAGTGCTAATGCTATTGCTATCAGATGCTGTACCTGCAGGGGCCCAGAGGAGAGACCAGTGCTAATGCTATTGCTATCAGATGCTGTACCTGGGGCCCAGAGGAGAGACCAGTGCTAATGCTATTGCTATCAGATGCTGTACCTGGGGGCCCAGAGGAGAGACCAGTGCTAATGCTATTGCTATCAGATGCTGTACCTGCAGGGGCCCAGAGGAGAGACCAGTGCTAATGCTATTGCTATCAGATGCTGTACCTGGGGGCCCAGAGGAGAGACCAGTGCTAATGCTATTGCTATCAGATGCTGTACCTGTGGGCCCAGAGGAGAGACCAGTGCTAATGCTATTGCTATCAGATGCTGTACCTGGGGGCCCAGAGGAGAGACCAGTGCTAATGCTATTGCTATCAGATGCTGTACCTGCAGGGGCCCAGAGGAGAGACCAGTGCTAATGCTATTGCTATCAGATGCTGTACCTGGGGGCCCAGAGGAGAGACCAGTGCTAATGCTATTGCTATCAGATGCTGTACCTGGGGGCCCAGAGGAGAGACCAGTGCTAATGCTATTGCTATCAGATGCTGTACCTGTGGGCCCAGAGGAGAGACCAGTGCTAATGCTATTGCTATCAGATGCTGTACCTGGGGGCCCAGAGGAGAGACCAGTGCTAATGCTATTGCTATCAGATGCTGTACCTGTGGGCCCAGAGGAGAGACCAGTGCTAATGCTATTGCTATCAGATGCTGTACCTGGGGGCCCAGAGGAGAGACCAGTGCTAATGCTATTGCTATCAGATGCTGTACCTGTGGGCCCAGAGGAGAGACCAGTGCTAATGCTATTGCTATCAGATGCTGTACCTGGGGGCCCAGAGGAGAGACCAGTGCTAATGCTATTGCTATCAGATGCTGTACCTGGGGGCCCAGAGGAGAGACCAGTGCTAATGCTATTGCTATCAGATGCTGTACCTGGGGCCCAGAGGAGAGACCAGTGCTAATGCTATTGCTATCAGATGCTGTACCTGGGGGCCCAGAGGAGAGACCAGTGCTAATGCTATTGCTATCAGATGCTGTACCTGTGGGCCCAGAGGAGAGACCAGTGCTAATGCTATTGCTATCAGATGCTGTACCTGGGGGCCCAGAGGAGAGACCAGTGCTAATGCTATTGCTATCAGATGCTGTACCTGGGGGCCCAGAGGAGAGACCAGTGCTAATGCTATTGCTATCAGATGCTGTACCTGGGGGCCCAGAGGAGAGACCAGTGCTAATGCTATTGCTATCAGATGCTGTACCTGCAGGGGCCCAGAGGAGAGACCAGTGCTAATGCTATTGCTATCAGATGCTGTACCTGGCAGGGGCCCAGAGGAGAGACCAGTGCTAATGCTATTGCTATCAGATGCTGTACCTGTGGGCCCAGAGGAGAGACCAATGCTAATGCTATTGCTATCAGATGCTGTACCTGGGGGCCCAGAGGAGAGACCAGTGCTAATGCTATTGCTATCAGATGCTGTACCTGGGGGCCCAGAGGAGAGACCAGTGCTAATGCTATTGCTATCAGATGCTGTACCTGGGGGCCCAGAGGAGAGACCAGTGCTAATGCTATTGCTATCAGATGCTATACCGGGGGCCCAGAGGAGAGACCAGTGCTAATGCTATTGCTATCAGATGCTGTACCTGGGGGCCCAGAGGAGAGACCAGTGCTAATGCTATTGCTATCAGATGCTGTACCTGGGGGCCCAGAGGAGAGACCAGTGCTAATGCTATTGCTATCAGATGCTGTACCTGTGGGCCCAGAGGAGAGACCAGTGCTAATGCTATTGCTATCAGATGCTGTACCTGGGGCCCAGAGGAGAGACCAGTGCTAATGCTATTGCTATCAGATGCTGTACCTGGGGGCCCAGAGGAGAGACCAGTGCTAATGCTATTGCTATCAGATGCTGTACCTGCAGGGGCCCAGAGGAGAGACCAGTGCTAATGCTATTGCTATCAGATGCTATACCGGGGCCCAGAGGAGAGACCAGTGCTAATGCTATTGCTATCAGATGCTGTACCTGTGGGCCCAGAGGAGAGACCAGTGCTAATGCTATTGCTATCAGATGCTGTACCTGGGGGCCCAGAGGAGAGACCAGTGCTAATGCTATTGCTATCAGATGCTGTACCTGTGGGCCCAGAGGAGAGACCAGTGCTAATGCTATTGCTATCAGATGCTGTACCTGCAGGGGCCCAGAGGAGAGACCAGTGCTAATGCTATTGCTATCAGATGCTGTACCGGGGCCCAGAGGAGAGACCAGTGCTAATGCTATTGCTATCAGATGCTGTACCTGGGGCCCAGAGGAGAGACCAGTGCTAATGCTATTGCTATCAGATGCTGTACCTGGGGGCCCAGAGGAGAGACCAGTGCTAATGCTATTGCTATCAGATGCTGTACCTTGGCAGGGGCCCAGAGGAGAGACCAGTGCTAATGCTATTGCTATCAGATGCTATACCTGGGGGCCCAGAGGAGAGACCAGTGCTAATGCTATTGCTATCAGATGCTGTACCTTGGCAGGGGCCCAGAGGAGAAACCAGTGCTAATGCTATTGCTATCAGATGCTGTACCTGTGGGCCCAGAGGAGAGACCAGTGCTAAGGCTATTGCTATCAGATGCTGTACCTGGGGGCCCAGAGGAGAGACCAATGCTAATGCTATTGCTATCAGATGCTGTACCTGTGGGCCCAGAGGAGAGACCAGTGCTAAGGCTATTGCTATCAGATGCTATACCTTGGCAGGGGCCCAGAGGAGAGACCAGTGCTAATGCTAATTGCTATCAGATGCTGTACCTGGGGGCCCAGAGGAGAGACCAGTGCTAATGCTATTGCTATCAGATGCTGTACCTGGGGCCCAGAGGAGAGACCAGTGCTAATGCTATTGCTATCAGATGCTGTACCTGTGCAGGGGCCCAGAGGAGAGACCAGTGCTAATGCTATTGCTATCAGATGCTGTACCTGTGGGCCCAGAGGAGAGACCAGTGCTAATGCTATTGCTATCAGATGCTGTACCTGGGGGCCCAGAGGAGAGACCAGTGCTAATGCTATTGCTATCAGATGCTGTACCTGCAGGGGCCCAGAGGAGAGACCAGTGCTAATGCTATTGCTATCAGATGCTGTACCTGCAGGGGCCCAGAGGAGAGACCAGTGCTAATGCTATTGCTATCAGATGCTGTACCTGGGGGCCCAGAGGAGAGACCAGTGCTAATGCTATTGCTATCAGATGCTGTACCTGGGGCCCAGAGGAGAGACCAGTGCTAATGCTATTGCTATCAGATGCTGTACCTGGTGGGCCCAGAGGAGAGACCAGTGCTAATGCTATTGCTATCAGATGCTGTACCTGTGGGCCCAGAGGAGAGACCAGTGCTAATGCTATTGCTATCAGATGCTGTACCTGGGGCCCAGAGGAGAGACCAGTGCTAATGCTATTGCTATCAGATGCTGTACCTTGGCAGGGGCCCAGAGGAGAGACCAGTGCTAATGCTATTGCTATCAGATGCTGTACCTGTGGGCCCAGAGGAGAGACCAGTGCTAATGCTATTGCTATCAGATGCTGTACCTGGGGGCCCAGAGGAGAGACCAGTGCTAATGCTATTGCTATCAGATGCTATACCTGGGGCCCAGAGGAGAGACCAGTGCTAATGCTATTGCTATCAGATGCTGTACCTGGGGGCCCAGAGGAGAGACCAGTGCTAATGCTATTGCTATCAGATGCTGTACCTGTGGGCCCAGAGGAGAGACCAGTGCTAATGCTATTGCTATCAGATGCTGTACCTTGGCAGGGGCCCAGAGGAGAGACCAGTGCTAATGCTATTGCTATCAGATGCTGTACCTTGGCAGGGGCCCAGAGGAGAGACCAGTGCTAATGCTATTGCTATCAGATGCTGTACCTGGGGGCCCAGAGGAGAGACCAGTGCTAATGCTATTGCTATCAGATGCTGTACCTGTGGGCCCAGAGGAGAGACCAGTGCTAATGCT
Source organism: Oncorhynchus keta (assembly GCF_023373465.1). NCBI lineage: Eukaryota > Metazoa > Chordata > Actinopteri > Salmoniformes > Salmonidae > Oncorhynchus > Oncorhynchus keta. Next base: position 23,680 of record NW_026281312.1, read on the forward strand.
ATTGCTATCAGATGCTGTACCTGGGGGCCCAGAGGAGAGACCAGTGCTAATGCTATTGCTATCAGATGCTGTACCTGCAGGGGCCCAGAGGAGAGACCAGCGCTAAGGCTATTGCTATCAGATGCTGTACCTGGGGGCCCAGAGGAGAGACCAATGCTAATGCTATTGCTATCAGATGCTGTACCTGTGGGCCCAGAGGAGAGACCAGTGCTAATGCTATTGCTATCAGATGCTGTACCTGTGGGCCCAGAGGAGAGACCAGTGCTAATGCTATTGCTATCAGATGCTGTACCTGTGGGCCCAGAGGAGAGACCAGTGCTAATGCTATTGCTATCAGATGCTGTACCTGGGGGCCCAGAGGAGAGACCAGTGCTAATGCTATTGCTATCAGATGCTGTACCTGTGGGCCCAGAGGAGAGACCAGTGCTAATGCTATTGCTATCAGATGCTGTACCTTGGCAGGGGCCCAGAGGAGAGACCAGTGCTAATGCTATTGCTATCAGATGCTGTACCTGGGGGCCCAGAGGAGAGACCAGTGCTAATGCTATTGCTATCAGATGCTGTACCTGGGGGCCCAGAGGAGAGACCAGTGCTAATGCTATTGCTATCAGATGCTGTACCTGTGGGCCCAGAGGAGAGACCAGTGCTAATGCTATTGCTATCAGATGCTGTACCTGTGGGCCCAGAGGAGAGACCAGTGCTAATGCTATTGCTATCAGATGCTATACCTGTGGGCCCAGAGGAGAGACCAGTGCTAATGCTATTGCTATCAGATGCTGTACCTGGGGGCCCAGAGGAGAGACCAGTGCTAATGCTATTGCTATCAGATGCTGTACCTGGGGCCCAGAGGAGAGACCAGTGCTAATGCTATTGCTATCAGATGCTGTACCTGGGGCCCAGAGGAGAGACCAGTGCTAATGCTATTGCTATCAGATGCTGTACCTGGGGCCCAGAGGAGAGACCAGTGCTAATGCTATTGCTATCAGATGCTGTACCTGGGGGCCCAGAGGAGAGACCAGTGCTAATGCTATTGCTATCAGATGCTGTACCTGGGGGCCCAGAGGAGAGACCAGTGCTAATGCTATTGCTATCAGATGCTGTACCTTGGCAGGGGCCCAGAGGAGAGACCAGTGCTAATGCTATTGCTATCAGATGCTGTACCTTGGCAGGGGCCCAGAGGAGAGACCAGTGCTAATGCTATTGCTATCAGATGCTGTACCTGGGGGCCCAGAGGAGAGACCAGTGCTAATGCTATTGCTATCAGATGCTGTACCTGTGGGCCCAGAGGAGAGACCAGTGCTAATGCTATTGCTATCAGATGCTGTACCTGTGGGCCCAGAGGAGAGACCAGTGCTAATGCTATTGCTATCAGATGCTATACCTGGGGCCCAGAGGAGAGACCAGTGCTAATGCTATTGCTATCAGATGCTGTACCTGTGGGCCCAGAGGAGAGACCAGTGCTAATGCTATTGCTATCAGATGCTGTACCTGGGGGCCCAGAGGAGAGACCAGTGCTAATGCTATTGCTATCAGATGCTGTACCTGTGGGCCCAGAGGAGAGACCAATGCTAATGCTATTGCTATCAGATGCTGTACCTGGGGGCCCAGAGGAGAGACCAGTGCTAATGCTATTGCTATCAGATGCTGTACCTGGGGCCCAGAGGAGAGACCAGTGCTAATGCTATTGCTATCAGATGCTGTACCTGGGGGCCCAGAGGAGAGACCAGTGCTAATGCTATTGCTATCAGATGCTGTACCTGTGGGCCCAGAGGAGAGACCAATGCTAATGCTATTGCTATCAGATGCTGTACCTGGGGGCCCAGAGGAGAGACCAGTGCTAATGCTATTGCTATCAGATGCTGTACCTGTGGGCCCAGAGGAGAGACCAGTGCTAATGCTATTGCTATCAGATGCTGTACCTGGGGGGCCCAGAGGAGAGACCAGTGCTAATGCTATTGCTATCAGATGCTGTACCTGGGGGCCCAGAGGAGAGACCAGTGCTAATGCTATTGCTATCAGATGCTGTACCTGGGGGCCCAGAGGAGAGACCAGTGCTAATGCTATTGCTATCAGATGCTGTACCTGGGGCCCAGAGGAGAGACCAGTGCTAATGCTATTGCTATCAGATGCTGTACCTGTGGGCCCAGAGGAGAGACCAGTGCTAATGCTATTGCTATCAGATGCTGTACCTGGGGCCCAGAGGAGAGACCAGTGCTAATGCTATTGCTATCAGATGCTGTACCTGTGGGCCCAGAGGAGAGACCAGTGCTAATGCTATTGCTATCAGATGCTGTACCTGGGGCCCAGAGGAGAGACCAGTGCTAATGCTATTGCTATCAGATGCTGTACCTGTGGGCCCAGAGGAGAGACCAGTGCTAATGCTATTGCTATCAGATGCTGTACCTGGGGGCCCAGAGGAGAGACCAGTGCTAATGCTATTGCTATCAGATGCTGTACCAGGGGCCCAGAGGAGAGACCAGTGCTAATGCTATTGCTATCAGATGCTGTACCTGGGGCCCAGAGGAGAGACCAGTGCTAATGCTATTGCTATCAGATGCTGTACCTGCAGGGGCCCAGAGGAGAGACCAGTGCTAATGCTATTGCTATCAGATGCTGTACCAGGGGCCCAGAGGAGAGACCAGTGCTAATGCTATTGCTATCAGATGCTGTACCTGGGGCCCAGAGGAGAGACCAGTGCTAATGCTATTGCTATCAGATGCTGTACCTGTGGGCCCAGAGGAGAGACCAGTGCTAATGCTATTGCTATCAGATGCTGTACCTGTGGGCCCAGAGGAGAGACCAGTGCTAATGCTATTGCTATCAGATGCTGTACCTGGTGGGCCCAGAGGAGAGACCAGTGCTAATGCTATTGCTATCAGATGCTGTACCTGGGGGCCCAGAGGAGAGACCAGTGCTAATGCTATTGCTATCAGATGCTGTACCTGGGGGCCCAGAGGAGAGACCAGTGCTAATGCTATTGCTATCAGATGCTGTACCTGTGGGCCCAGAGGAGAGACCAGTGCTAATGCTATTGCTATCAGATGCTGTACCTTCGCAGGGGCCCAGAGGAGAGACCAGTGCTAATGCTATTGCTATCAGATGCTGTACCTGGGGGCCCAGAGGAGAGACCAGTGCTAATGCTATTGCTATCAGATGCTGTACCTGTGGGCCCAGAGGAGAGACCAGTGCTAATGCTATTGCTATCAGATGCTGTACCTGGGGGCCCAGAGGAGAGACCAGTGCTAATGCTATTGCTATCAGATGCTGTACCTGGGGGCCCAGAGGAGAGACCAGTGCTAATGCTATTGCTATCAGATGCTGTACCTTGGCAGGGGCCCAGAGGAGAGACCAGTGCTAATGCTATTGCTATCAGATGCTGTACCTGGGGCCCAGAGGAGAGACCAGTGCTAATGCTATTGCTATCAGATGCTGTACCTGGGGGCCCAGAGGAGAGACCAGTGCTAATGCTATTGCTATCAGATGCTGTACCTGCAGGGGCCCAGAGGAGAGACCAGTGCTAATGCTATTGCTATCAGATGCTGTACCTGCAGGGGCCCAGAGGAGAGACCAGTGCTAATGCTATTGCTATCAGATGCTGTACCTGGGGGCCCAGAGGAGAGACCAGTGCTAATGCTATTGCTATCAGATGCTGTACCTGGGGCCCAGAGGAGAGACCAGTGCTAATGCTATTGCTATCAGATGCTGTACCTGTGGGCCCAGAGGAGAGACCAGTGCTAATGCTATTGCTATCAGATGCTGTACCTGGGGCCCAGAGGAGAGACCAGTGCTAATGCTATTGCTATCAGATGCTGTACCTGGGGGCCCAGAGGAGAGACCAGTGCTAATGCTATTGCTATCAGATGCTGTACCTGTGGGCCCAGAGGAGAGACCAGTGCTAATGCTATTGCTATCAGATGCTGTACCTGGGGGCCCAGAGGAGAGACCAGTGCTAATGCTATTGCTATCAGATGCTGTACCTTGGCAGGGGCCCAGAGGAGAGACCAGTGCTAATGCTATTGCTATCAGATGCTATACCTGGGGCCCAGAGGAGAGACCAGTGCTAATGCTATTGCTATCAGATGCTGTACCTGGGGGCCCAGAGGAGAGACCAGTGCTAATGCTATTGCTATCAGATGCTGTACCTGTGGCAGGGGCCCAGAGGAGAGACCAGTGCTAATGCTATTGCTATCAGATGCTGTACCGGGGCCCAGAGGAGAGACCAGTGCTAATGCTATTGCTATCAGATGCTGTACCTGCAGGGGCCCAGAGGAGAGACCAGTGCTAATGCTATTGCTATCAGATGCTGTACCTGGGGGCCCAGAGGAGAGACCAGTGCTAATGCTATTGCTATCAGATGCTGTACCTGGGGGCCCAGAGGAGAGACCAGTGCTAATGCTATTGCTATCAGATGCTGTACCTGGGGGCCCAGAGGAGAGACCAGTGCTAATGCTATTGCTATCAGATGCTGTACCTGGGGGCCCAGAGGAGAGACCAGTGCTAATGCTATTGCTATCAGATGCTGTACCTGGGGGCCCAGAGGAGAGACCAGTGCTAATGCTATTGCTATCAGATGCTGTACCTGCAGGGGCCCAGAGGAGAGACCAGTGCTAATGCTATTGCTATCAGATGCTATACCGGGGGCCCAGAGGAGAGACCAGTGCTAATGCTATTGCTATCAGATGCTGTACCTGGGGCCCAGAGGAGAGACCAGTGCTAATGCTATTGCTATCAGATGCTGTACCTTGGCAGGGGCCCAGAGGAGAGACCAGTGCTAATGCTATTGCTATCAGATGCTGTACCTGTGGGCCCAGAGGAGAGACCAGTGCTAATGCTATTGCTATCAGATGCTGTACCTGGGGGCCCAGAGGAGAGACCAGTGCTAATGCTATTGCTATCAGATGCTGTACCTGTGGGCCCAGAGGAGAGACCAATGCTAATGCTATTGCTATCAGATGCTGTACCTGGGGGCCCAGAGGAGAGACCAGTGCTAATGCTATTGCTATCAGATGCTGTACCTGGGGCCCAGAGGAGAGACCAGTGCTAATGCTATTGCTATCAGATGCTGTACCTGGGGCCCAGAGGAGAGACCAGTGCTAATGCTATTGCTATCAGATGCTGTACCTGGGGGCCCAGAGGAGAGACCAGTGCTAATGCTATTGCTATCAGATGCTATCAGAGACCAGTGCTAATGCTATTGCTATCAGATGCTGTACCTGGGGGCCCAGAGGAGAGACCAGTGCTAATGCTATTGCTATCAGATGCTGTACCTGGGGGCCCAGAGGAGAGACCAGTGCTAATGCTATTGCTATCAGATGCTGTACCTGTGGGCCCAGAGGAGAGACCAGTGCTAATGCTATTGCTATCAGATGCTGTACCTGTGGGCCCAGAGGAGAGACCAGTGCTAATGCTATTGCTATCAGATGCTGTACCTGTGGGCCCAGAGGAGAGACCAGTGCTAATGCTATTGCTATCAGATGCTGTACCTGTGGGCCCAGAGGAGAGACCAGTGCTAATGCTATTGCTATCAGATGCTGTACCTGGGGGCCCAGAGGAGAGACCAGTGCTAATGCTATTGCTATCAGATGCTGTACCTGCAGGGGCCCAGAGGAGAGACCAGTGCTAATGCTATTGCTATCAGATGCTGTACCTGGGGGCCCAGAGGAGAGACCAGTGCTAATGCTATTGCTATCAGATGCTGTACCTGGCAGGGGCCCAGAGGAGAGACCAGTGCTAATGCTATTGCTATCAGATGCTGTACCTGTGGGCCCAGAGGAGAGACCAGTGCTAATGCTATTGCTATCAGATGCTGTACCTGCAGGGGCCCAGAGGAGAGACCAGTGCTAATGCTATTGCTATCAGATGCTGTACCTGTGGGCCCAGAGGAGAGACCAGTGCTAATGCTATTGCTATCAGATGCTGTACCTGGGGGCCCAGAGGAGAGACCAGTGCTAATGCTATTGCTATCAGATGCTGTACCTGGGGGCCCAGAGGAGAGACCAGTGCTAATGCTATTGCTATCAGATGCTGTACCTGGGGGCCCAGAGGAGAGACCAGTGCTAATGCTATTGCTATCAGATGCTGTACCTGGGGGGCCCAGAGGAGAGACCAGTGCTAATGCTATTGCTATCAGATGCTGTACCTGGGGGCCCAGAGGAGAGACCAGTGCTAATGCTATTGCTATCAGATGCTGTACCTGTGGGCCCAGAGGAGAGACCAGTGCTAATGCTATTGCTATCAGATGCTGTACCTGGGGCCCAGAGGAGAGACCAGTGCTAATGCTATTGCTATCAGATGCTGTACCTGGGGCCCAGAGGAGAGACCAGTGCTAATGCTATTGCTATCAGATGCTGTACCTGGGGCCCAGAGGAGAGACCAGTGCTAATGCTATTGCTATCAGATGCTGTACCTGGGGCCCAGAGGAGAGACCAGTGCTAATGCTATTGCTATCAGATGCTGTACCTGGCAGGGGCCCAGAGGAGAGACCAGTGCTAATGCTATTGCTATCAGATGCTGTACCTACCAGGGGCCCAGAGGAGAGACCAGTGCTAATGCTAATTGCTATCAGATGCTGTACATGTGGGCCCAGAGGAGAGACCAGTGCTAAGGCTATTGCTATCAGATGCTGTACCTTGGCGGGGGCCCAGAGGAGAGACCAATGCTAATGCTATTGCTATCAGATGCTGTACCTGTGGGCCCAGAGGAGAGACCAGTGCTAATGCTATTGCTATCAGATGCTGTACCTGTGGGCCCAGAGGAGAGACCAGTGCTAAGGCTATTGCTATCAGATGCTGTACCTGTGGGCCCAGAGGAGAGACCAGTGCTAATGCTATTGCTATCAGATGCTGTACCTGGGGCCCAGAGGAGAGACCAGTGCTAATGCTATTGCTATCAGATGCTGTACCTGGGGGCCCAGAGGAGAGACCAGTGCTAATGCTATTGCTATCAGATGCTGTACCTGGGGGCCCAGAGGAGAGACCAGTGCTAATGCTATTGCTATCAGATGCTGTACCTGGGGGCCCAGAGGAGAGACCAGTGCTAATGCTATTGCTATCAGATGCTGTACCTGGGGGCCCAGAGGAGAGACCAGTGCTAATGCTATTGCTATCAGATGCTGTACCTGGGGCCCAGAGGAGAGACCAGTGCTAATGCTATTGCTATCAGATGCTGTACCTGGTGGGCCCAGAGGAGAGACCAGTGCTAATGCTATTGCTATCAGATGCTGTACCTGGGGGCCCAGAGGAGAGACCAGTGCTAATGCTATTGCTATCAGATGCTGTACCTGGCAGGGGCCCAGAGGAGAGACCAGTGCTAATGCTATTGCTATCAGATGCTGTACCTGCAGGGGCCCAGAGGAGAGACCAGTGCTAATGCTATTGCTATCAGATGCTGTACCTGGGGGCCCAGAGGAGAGACCAGTGCTAATGCTATTGCTATCAGATGCTGTACCTTGGCAGGGGCCCAGAGGAGAGACCAGTGCTAATGCTATTGCTATCAGATGCTGTACCTGGGGGACCAGAGGAGAGACCAGTGCTAATGCTATTGCTATCAGATGCTGTACCTGGGGCCCAGAGGAGAGACCAGTGCTAATGCTATTGCTATCAGATGCTGTACCTTGGCAGGGGCCCAGAGGAGAGACCAGTGCTAATGCTATTGCTATCAGATGCTGTACCTGTGGGCCCAGAGGAGAGACCAGTGCTAATGCTATTGCTATCAGATGCTATACCGGGGGCCCAGAGGAGAGACCAGTGCTAATGCTATTGCTATCAGATGCTGTACCTGTGGGCCCAGAGGAGAGACCAGTGCTAATGCTATTGCTATCAGATGCTGTACCTGTGGGCCCAGAGGAGAGACCAGTGCTAATGCTATTGCTATCAGATGCTGTACCTGTGGGCCCAGAGGAGAGACCAGTGCTAATGCTATTGCTATCAGATGCTGTACCTGGGGGCCCAGAGGAGAGACCAATGCTAATGCTATTGCTATCAGATGCTGTACCTGGGGGCCCAGAGGAGAGACCAGTGCTAATGCTATTGCTATCAGATGCGGTACCTTGAGAGGCCCAGAGGAGAGACCAGTGCTAATGCTATTGCTATCAGATGCTGTACCTGGGGGCCCAGAGGAGAGACCAGTGCTAATGCTATTGCTATCAGATGCTGTACCTGGGGGCCCAGAGGAGAGACCAGTGCTAATGCTATTGCTATCAGATGCTGTACCTGTGGGCCCAGAGGAGAGACCAGTGCTAATGCTAATTGCTATCAGATGCTGTACCTGTGGGCCCAGAGGAGAGACCAGTGCTAATGCTATTGCTATCAGATGCTGTACCTGGGGCCCAGAGGAGAGACCAGTGCTAATGCTATTGCTATCAGATGCTGTACCTGTGGGCCCAGAGGAGAGACCAGTGCTAATGCTATTGCTATCAGATGCTGTACCTGGGGGCCCAGAGGAGAGACCAGTGCTAATGCTATTGCTATCAGATGCTGTACCTGTGGGCCCAGAGGAGAGACCAGTGCTAATGCTATTGCTATCAGATGCTGTACCTGGGGGCCCAGAGGAGAGACCAGTGCTAATGCTATTGCTATCAGATGCTGTACCTGGGGGCCCAGAGGAGAGACCAGTGCTAATGCTATTGCTATCAGATGCTGTACCTGGGGCCCAGAGGAGAGACCAGTGCTAATGCTATTGCTATCAGATGCTGTACCTGTGGGCCCAGAGGAGAGACCAGTGCTAATGCTATTGCTATCAGATGCTATACCGGGGGCCCAGAGGAGAGACCAGTGCTAATGCTATTGCTATCAGATGCTGTACCTGTGGGCCCAGAGGAGAGACCAGTGCTAATGCTATTGCTATCAGATGCTGTACCTGGGGGCCCAGAGGAGAGACCAATGCTAATGCTATTGCTATCAGATGCTGTACCTTGGCAGGGGCCCAGAGGAGAGACCAGTGCTAATGCTATTGCTATCAGATGCTGTACCTGGGGGCCCAGAGGAGAGACCAGTGCTAATGCTATTGCTATCAGATGCTGTACCTTGGCAGGGGCCCAGAGGAGAGACCAGTGCTAATGCTATTGCTATCAGATGCTGTACCTGGGGGCCCAGAGGAGAGACCAGTGCTAATGCTATTGCTATCAGATGCTGTACCTTGGCAGGGGCCCAGAGGAGAGACCAGTGCTAATGCTATTGCTATCAGATGCTGTACCTGGGGGCCCAGAGGAGAGACCAGTGCTAATGCTATTGCTATCAGATGCTGTACCTGGGGCCCAGAGGAGAGACCAGTGCTAATGCTATTGCTATCAGATGCTGTACCTGGCAGGGGCCCAGAGGAGAGACCAGTGCTAATGCTATTGCTATCAGATGCTGTACCTGGGGCCCAGAGGAGAGACCAGTGCTAATGCTATTGCTATCAGATGCTGTACCTGTGGGCCCAGAGGAGAGACCAGTGCTAATGCTATTGCTATCAGATGCTGTACCTGTGGGCCCAGAGGAGAGACCAGTGCTAATGCTATTGCTATCAGATGCTGTACCTGTGGGCCCAGAGGAGAGACCAGTGCTAATGCTATTGCTATCAGATGCTGTACCTGGGGGCCCAGAGGAGAGACCAGTGCTAATGCTATTGCTATCAGATGCTGTACCTGGGGGCCCAGAGGAGAGACCAGTGCTAATGCTATTGCTATCAGATGCTGTACCTGGGGGCCCAGAGGAGAGACCAGTGCTAATGCTATTGCTATCAGATGCTGTACCTTGGGCCCAGAGGAGAGACCAGTGCTAATGCTATTGCTATCAGATGCTGTACCTGGGGGCCCAGAGGAGAGACCAGTGCTAATGCTATTGCTATCAGATGCTGTACCTGGGGGCCCAGAGGAGAGACCAGTGCTAATGCTATTGCTATCAGATGCTGTACCTGGGGGCCCAGAGGAGAGACCAGTGCTAATGCTATTGCTATCAGATGCTGTACCTGGGGCCCAGAGGAGAGACCAGTGCGAATGCTATTGCTATCAGATGCTGTACCTGTGGGCCCAGAGGAGAGACCAGTGCTAATGCTATTGCTATCAGATGCTGTACCTGTGGGCCCAGAGGAGAGACCAGTGCTAATGCTAATTGCTATCAGATGCTGTACCTGGGGGCCCAGAGGAGAGACCAATGCTAATGCTATTGCTATCAGATGCTGTACCTGGGGGCACAGAGGAGAGACCAGTGCTAAGGCTATTTCTATCGAATGCTATACCTGGGGCCCAGAGGAGCGACCAGTGCGAATGCTATTGCTATCAGATGCTGTACCTGTGGGCCCAGAGGAGAGACCAGTGCTAATGCTAATTGCTATCAGATGCTGTACCTGGGGCCCAGAGGAGAGACCAATGCTAATGCTATTGCTATCAGATGCTGTATGGCAGGGGCCCAGAGGAGAGACCAGTGCTAATGCTATTGCTATCAGATGCTATACCAGGGGCCCAGAGGAGAGACCAGTGCTAATGCTATTGCTATCAGATGCTGTACCTGTGGGCCCAGAGGAGAGACCAGTGCTAATGCTATTGCTATCAGATGCTGTACCTGGGGGCCCAGAGGAGAGACCAGTGCTAATGCTATTGCTATCAGATGCTGTACCTTGGCAGGGGCCCAGAGGAGAGACCAGTGCTAATGCTATTGCTATCAGATGCTGTACCTGGGGGCCCAGAGGAGAGACCAGTGCTAATGCTATTGCTATCAGATGCTGTACCTGGCAGGGGCCCAGAGGAGAGACCAGTGCTAATGCTATTGCTATCAGATGCTGTACCTGGGGGCCCAGAGGAGAGACCAGTGCTAATGCTATTGCTATCAGATGCTGTACCTGGGGCCCAGAGGAGAGACCAGTGCTAATGCTATTGCTATCAGATGCTGTACCTGCAGGGGCCCAGAGGAGAGACCAGTGCTAATGCTATTGCTATCAGATGCTGTACCTGTGGGCCCAGAGGAGAGACCAGTGCTAATGCTATTGCTATCAGATGCTGTACCTGGGGCCCAGAGGAGAGACCAGTGCTAATGCTATTGCTATCAGATGCTGTACCTGCAGGGGCCCAGAGGAGAGACCAGTGCTAATGCTATTGCTATCAGATGCTGTACCTGTGGGCCCAGAGGAGAGACCAGTGCTAATGCTATTGCTATCAGATGCTGTACCTGGGGGCCCAGAGGAGAGACCAGTGCTAATGCTATTGCTATCAGATGCTGTACCTGGGGCCCAGAGGAGAGACCAGTGCTAATGCTATTGCTATCAGATGCTGTACCTGGGGGCCCAGAGGAGAGACCAGTGCTAATGCTATTGCTATCAGATGCTGTACCTGGTGGGCCCAGAGGAGAGACCAGTGCTAATGCTATTGCTATCAGATGCTGTACCTGTGGGCCCAGAGGAGAGACCAGTGCTAATGCTATTGCTATCAGATGCTGTACCTGGGGGCCCAGAGGAGAGACCAGTGCTAATGCTATTGCTATCAGATGCTGTACCTGGCAGGGGCCCAGAGGAGAGACCAGTGCTAATGCTATTGCTATCAGATGCTGTACCTGGGGGCCCAGAGGAGAGACCAGTGCTAATGCTATTGCTATCAGATGCTGTACCTGGGGCCCAGAGGAGAGACCAGTGCTAATGCTATTGCTATCAGATGCTGTACCTGGCAGGGGCCCAGAGGAGAGACCAGTGCTAATGCTATTGCTATCAGATGCTGTACCTGGGGGCCCAGAGGAGAGACCAGTGCTAATGCTATTGCTATCAGATGCTGTACCTGGGGCCCAGAGGAGAGACCAGTGCTAATGCTAATTGCTATCAGATGCTGTACCTGGGGGCCCAGAGGAGAGACCAGTGCTAATGCTATTGCTATCAGATGCTGTACCTGGGGGCCCAGAGGAGAGACCAGTGCTAATGCTATTGCTATCAGATGCTGTACCTGGGGCCCAGAGGAGAGACCAGTGCTAATGCTATTGCTATCAGATGCTGTACCTGTGGGCCCAGAGGAGAGACCAGTGCTAATGCTATTGCTATCAGATGCTGTACCTGGGGGCCCAGAGGAGAGACCAATGCTAATGCTATTGCTATCAGATGCTGTACCTTGGCAGGGGCCCAGAGGAGAGACCAGTGCTAATGCTATTGCTATCAGATGCTGTACCTGTGGGCCCAGAGGAGAGACCAGTGCTAATGCTATTGCTATCAGATGCTGTACCTGGGGCCCAGAGGAGAGACCAGTGCTAATGCTATTGCTATCAGATGCTGTACCTTGGCAGGGGCCCAGAGGAGAGACCAGTGCTAATGCTATTGCTATCAGATGCTGTACCTGGGGGCCCAGAGGAGAGACCAGTGCTAATGCTATTGCTATCAGATGCTGTACCTTGGCAGGGGCCCAGAGGAGAGACCAGTGCTAATGCTATTGCTATCAGATGCTGTACCTGGGGGCCCAGAGGAGAGACCAGTGCTAATGCTATTGCTATCAGATGCTGTACCTGTGGGCCCAGAGGAGAGACCAGTGCTAATGCTATTGCTATCAGATGCTGTACCTGGCAGGGGCCCAGAGGAGAGACCAGTGCTAATGCTATTGCTATCAGATGCTGTACCTGGGGCCCAGAGGAGAGACCAGTGCTAATGCTATTGCTATCAGATGCTGTACCTGGGGCCCAGAGGAGAGACCAGTGCTAATGCTATTGCTATCAGATGCTGTACCTGGGGCCCAGAGGAGAGACCAGTGCTAATGCTATTGCTATCAGATGCTGTACCTGGCAGGGGCCCAGAGGAGAGACCAGTGCTAATGCTATTGCTATCAGATGCTGTACCTGTGGGCCCAGAGGAGAGACCAGTGCTAATGCTATTGCTATCAGATGCTGTACCTGGGGGCCCAGAGGAGAGACCAGTGCTAATGCTATTGCTATCAGATGCTGTACCTGTGGGCCCAGAGGAGAGACCAGTGCTAATGCTATTGCTATCAGATGCTGTACCTGTGGGCCCAGAGGAGAGACCAGTGCTAATGCTATTGCTATCAGATGCTGTACCTGGGGCCCAGAGGAGAGACCAGTGCTAATGCTATTGCTATCAGATGCTGTACCTGGGGCCCAGAGGAGAGACCAGTGCTAATGCTATTGCTATCAGATGCTGTACCTGGGGGCCCAGAGGAGAGACCAGTGCTAATGCTATTGCTATCAGATGCTGTACCTGGGGCCCAGAGGAGAGACCAGTGCTAATGCTATTGCTATCAGATGCTGTACCTGCAGGGGCCCAGAGGAGAGACCAGTGCTAATGCTATTGCTATCAGATGCTGTACCTGGGGGCCCAGAGGAGAGACCAGTGCTAATGCTATTGCTATCAGATGCTGTACCTGTGGGCCCAGAGGAGAGACCAGTGCTAATGCTATTGCTATCAGATGCTGTACCTGTGGGCCCAGAGGAGAGACCAGTGCTAATGCTATTGCTATCAGATGCTGTACCTGGGGGCCCAGAGGAGAGACCAGTGCTAATGCTATTGCTATCAGATGCTGTACCTGGTGGGCCCAGAGGAGAGACCAGTGCTAATGCTATTGCTATCAGATGCTGTACCTGTGGGCCCAGAGGAGAGACCAGTGCTAATGCTATTGCTATCAGATGCTGTACCTGTGGGCCCAGAGGAGAGACCAGTGCTAATGCTATTGCTATCAGATGCTGTACCTGGGGGCCCAGAGGAGAGACCAGTGCTAATGCTATTGCTATCAGATGCTGTACCTGTGGGCCCAGAGGAGAGACCAGTGCTAATGCTATTGCTATCAGATGCTATACCGGGGGCCCAGAGGAGAGACCAGTGCTAATGCTATTGCTATCAGATGCTGTACCTGTGGGCCCAGAGGAGAGACCAGTGCTAATGCTATTGCTATCAGATGCTGTACCTGTGGGGGCCCAGAGGAGAGACCAGTGCTAATGCTATTGCTATCAGATGCTGTACCTGGGGCCCAGAGGAGAGACCAGTGCTAATGCTATTGCTATCAGATGCTGTACCTGGGGGCCCAGAGGAGAGACCAGTGCTAATGCTATTGCTATCAGATGCTGTACCTGCAGGGGCCCAGAGGAGAGACCAGTGCTAATGCTATTGCTATCAGATGCTGTACCTGGGGGCCCAGAGGAGAGACCAGTGCTAATGCTATTGCTATCAGATGCTGTACCTGGGGCCCAGAGGAGAGACCAGTGCTAATGCTATTGCTATCAGATGCTGTACCTGGGGCCCAGAGGAGAGACCAGTGCTAATGCTATTGCTATCAGATGCTGTACCTGGGGGCCCAGAGGAGAGACCAGTGCTAATGCTATTGCTATCAGATGCTGTACCTGTGGGCCCAGAGGAGAGACCAGTGCTAATGCTATTGCTATCAGATGCTGTACCTGGGGGCCCAGAGGAGAGACCAGTGCTAATGCTATTGCTATCAGATGCTGTACCTGGGGGCCCAGAGGAGAGACCAGTGCTAATGCTATTGCTATCAGATGCTGTACCTGGGGCCCAGAGGAGACCAGTGCTAATGCTATTGCTATCAGATGCTGTACCTGGGGGCCCAGAGGAGAGACCAGTGCTAATGCTATTGCTATCAGATGCTGTACCTGGGGGCCCAGAGGAGAGACCAGTGCTAATGCTATTGCTATCAGATGCTGTACCTGTGGGCCCAGAGGAGAGACCAGTGCTAATGCTATTGCTATCAGATGCTGTACCTGTGGGCCCAGAGGAGAGACCAGTGCTAATGCTATTGCTATCAGATGCTGTACCTGTGGGCCCAGAGGAGAGACCAGTGCTAATGCTATTGCTATCAGATGCTGTACCTGGGGCCCAGAGGAGAGACCAGTGCTAATGCTATTGCTATCAGATGCTGTACCTGGGGCCCAGAGGAGAGACCAGTGCTAATGCTATTGCTATCAGATGCTGTACCTGGGGCCCAGAGGAGAGACCAGTGCTAATGCTATTGCTATCAGATGCTGTACCTGTGGGCCCAGAGGAGAGACCAGTGCTAATGCTATTGCTATCAGATGCTGTACCTGGGGGCCCAGAGGAGAGACCAGTGCTAATGCTATTGCTATCAGATGCTGTACCTGGGGCCCAGAGGAGAGACCAGTGCTAATGCTATTGCTATCAGATGCTGTACCTGGGGCCCAGAGGAGAGACCAGTGCTAATGCTATTGCTATCAGATGCTGTACCTGTGGGCCCAGAGGAGAGACCAGTGCTAATGCTATTGCTATCAGATGCTGTACCTGTGGGCCCAGAGGAGAGACCAGTGCTAATGCTATTGCTATCAGATGCTGTACCTGTGGGCCCAGAGGAGAGACCAGTGCTAATGCTATTGCTATCAGATGCTATACCTGGGGCCCAGAGGAGAGACCAGTGCTAATGCTATTGCTATCAGATGCTGTACCTGTGGGCCCAGAGGAGAGACCAGTGCTAATGCTATTGCTATCAGATGCTGTACCTGGGGGCCCAGAGGAGAGACCAATGCTAATGCTATTGCTATCAGATGCTGTACCTTGGCAGGGCCCAGAGGAGAGACCAGTGCTAATGCTATTGCTATCAGATGCTGTACCTGGGGGCCCAGAGGAGAGACCAGTGCTAATGCTATTGCTATCAGATGCTGTACCTGGGGCCCAGAGGAGAGACCAGTGCTAATGCTATTGCTATCAGATGCTGTACCTGCAGGGGCCCAGAGGAGAGACCAGTGCTAATGCTATTGCTATCAGATGCTGTACCTGGGGGCCCAGAGGAGAGACCAGTGCTAATGCTATTGCTATCAGATGCTGTACCTGGGGCCCAGAGGAGAGACCAGTGCTAATGCTATTGCTATCAGATGCTGTACCTGGGGCCCAGAGGAGAGACCAGTGCTAATGCTATTGCTATCAGATGCTGTACCTTGGCAGGGGCCCAGAGGAGAGACCAGTGCTAATGCTATTGCTATCAGATGCTGTACCTGGGGGCCCAGAGGAGAGACCAGTGCTAATGCTATTGCTATCAGATGCTGTACCTGGGGGCCCAGAGGAGAGACCAGTGCTAATGCTATTGCTATCAGATGCTGTACCTTGGCAGGGGCCCAGAGGAGAGACCAGTGCTAATGCTATTGCTATCAGATGCTGTACCTGGGGGCCCAGAGGAGAGACCAGTGCTAATGCTATTGCTATCAGATGCTATACCGGGGGCCCAGAGGAGAGACCAGTGCTAATGCTATTGCTATCAGATGCTGTACCTGTGGGCCCAGAGGAGAGACCAGTGCTAATGCTATTGCTATCAGATGCTGTACCTGTGGGCCCAGAGGAGAGACCAGTGCTAATGCTATTGCTATCAGATGCTGTACCTGGGGGCCCAGAGGAGAGACCAGTGCTAATGCTATTGCTATCAGATGCTGTACCTGGGGGCCCAGAGGAGAGACCAGTGCTAATGCTATTGCTATCAGATGCTGTACCTGGGGCCCAGAGGAGAGACCAGTGCTAATGCTATTGCTATCAGATGCTATACCGGGGGCCCAGAGGAGAGACCAGTGCTAATGCTATTGCTATCAGATGCTATACCGGGGGCCCAGAGGAGAGACCAGTGCTAATGCTATTGCTATCAGATGCTGTACCTGTGGGCCCAGAGGAGAGACCAGTGCTAATGCTATTGCTATCAGATGCTGTACCTGGGGGCCCAGAGGAGAGACCAGTGCTAATGCTATTGCTATCAGATGCTATACCTGGGGCCCAGAGGAGAGACCAGTGCTAATGCTATTGCTATCAGATGCTGTACCTGTGGGCCCAGACCAGTGCTAATGCTATTGCTATCAGATGCTGTACCTGTGGGCCCAGAGGAGAGACCAGTGCTAATGCTATTGCTATCAGATGCTGTACCTGGGGCCCAGAGGAGAGACCAGTGCTAATGCTATTGCTATCAGATGCTGTACCTGTGGGCCCAGAGGAGAGACCAGTGCTAATGCTATTGCTATCAGATGCTGTACCTGGGGGCCCAGAGGAGAGACCAATGCTAATGCTATTGCTATCAGATGCTGTACCTTGGCAGGGCCCAGAGGAGAGACCAGTGCTAATGCTATTGCTATCAGATGCTGTACCTGTGGGCCCAGAGGAGAGACCAGTGCTAATGCTATTGCTATCAGATGCTGTACCTGGGGGCCCAGAGGAGAGACCAGTGCTAATGCTATTGCTATCAGATGCTGTACCTGCAGGGGCCCAGAGGAGAGACCAGTGCTAATGCTATTGCTATCAGATGCTGTACCTGGGGGCCCAGAGGAGAGACCAGTGCTAATGCTATTGCTATCAGATGCTGTACCTGTGGGCCCAGAGGAGAGACCAGTGCTAATGCTATTGCTATCAGATGCTGTACCTGGGGGCCCAGAGGAGAGACCAGTGCTAATGCTATTGCTATCAGATGCTGTACCTGCAGGGGCCCAGAGGAGAGACCAGTGCTAATGCTATTGCTATCAGATGCTGTACCTGGGGGCCCAGAGGAGAGACCAGTGCTAATGCTATTGCTATCAGATGCTGTACCTGGCAGGGGCCCAGAGGAGAGACCAGTGCTAATGCTATTGCTATCAGATGCTATACCTGGGGCCCAGAGGAGAGACCAGGGCTAATGCTATTGCTATCAGATGCTGTACCTGTGGGCCCAGAGGAGAGACCAGTGCTAATGCTATTGCTATCAGATGCTGTACCTGGGGCCCAGAGGAGAGACCAGTGCTAATGCTATTGCTATCAGATGCTGTACCTGTGGGCCCAGAGGAGAGACCAGTGCTAATGCTATTGCTATCAGATGCTGTACCTGGGGCCCAGAGGAGAGACCAGTGCTAATGCTATTGCTATCAGATGCTGTACCTGGGGCCCAGAGGAGAGACCAGTGCTAATGCTATTGCTATCAGATGCTGTACCTGGGGGCCCAGAGGAGAGACCAGTGCTAATGCTATTGCTATCAGATGCTGTACCTGGGGCCCAGAGGAGAGACCAGTGCTAATGCTATTGCTATCAGATGCTGTACCTGCAGGGGCCCAGAGGAGAGACCAGTGCTAATGCTATTGCTATCAGATGCTGTACCTGGGGGCCCAGAGGAGAGACCAGTGCTAATGCTATTGCTATCAGATGCTGTACCTGGGGCCCAGAGGAGAGACCAGTGCTAATGCTATTGCTATCAGATGCTGTACCTGGGGGCCCAGAGGAGAGACCAATGCTAATGCTATTGCTATCAGATGCTGTACCTGGGGGCCCAGAGGAGAGACCAGTGCTAATGCTATTGCTATCAGATGCTGTACCTGTGGGCCCAGAGGAGAGACCAGTGCTAATGCTATTGCTATCAGATGCTGTACCTGTGGGCCCAGAGGAGAGACCAGTGCTAATGCTATTGCTATCAGATGCTGTACCTGGGGGCCCAGAGGAGAGACCAATGCTAATGCTATTGCTATCAGATGCTGTACCTTGGCAGGGGCCCAGAGGAGAGACCAGTGCTAATGCTATTGCTATCAGATGCTGTAACTGGGGGCCCAGAGGAGAGACCAATGCTAATGCTATTGCTATCAGATGCTGTACCTGTGGGCCCAGAGGAGAGACCAGTGCTAATGCTATTGCTATCAGATGCTGTACCTGCAGGGGCCCAGAGGAGAGACCAGTGCTAATGCTATTGCTATCAGATGCTGTACCTGGGGGCCCAGAGGAGAGACCAGTGCTAATGCTATTGCTATCAGATGCTGTACCTGCAGGGGCCCAGAGGAGAGACCAGTGCTAATGCTATTGCTATCAGATGCTGTACCTGGGGGCCCAGAGGAGAGACCAGTGCTAATGCTATTGCTATCAGATGCTGTACCTGCAGGGGCCCAGAGGAGAGACCAGTGCTAATGCTATTGCTATCAGATGCTGTACCTGGGGGCCCAGAGGAGAGACCAGTGCTAATGCTATTGCTATCAGATGCTGTACCTTGGCAGGGGCCCAGAGGAGAGACCAGTGCTAATGCTATTGCTATCAGATGCTGTACCTGGGGGCCCAGAGGAGAGACCAGTGCTAATGCTATTGCTATCAGATGCTGTACCTGTGGGCCCAGAGGAGAGACCAGTGCTAATGCTATTGCTATCAGATGCTGTACCTGGCAGGGGCCCAGAGGAGAGACCAGTGCTAATGCTATTGCTATCAGATGCTGTACCTGGGGGCCCAGAGGAGAGACCAGTGCTAATGCTATTGCTATCAGATGCTGTACCTGGGGGCCCAGAGGAGAGACCAGTGCTAATGCTATTGCTATCAGATGCTGTACCTGGGGCCCAGAGGAGAGACCAGTGCTAATGCTATTGCTATCAGATGCTGTACCTGGGGGCCCAGAGGAGAGACCAGTGCTAATGCTATTGCTATCAGATGCTGTACCTGCAGGGGCCCAGAGGAGAGACCAGTGCTAATGCTATTGCTATCAGATGCTGTACCTGGGGGCCCAGAGGAGAGACCAGTGCTAATGCTATTGCTATCAGATGCTGTACCTGTGGGCCCAGAGGAGAGACCAGTGCTAATGCTATTGCTATCAGATGCTGTACCTTGGCAGGGGCCCAGAGGAGAGACCAGTGCTAATGCTATTGCTATCAGATGCTGTACCTGTGGGCCCAGAGGAGAGACCAGTGCTAATGCTATTGCTATCAGATGCTGTACCTGGGGGCCCAGAGGAGAGACCAGTGCTAATGCTATTGCTATCAGATGCTATACCGGGGGCCCAGAGGAGAGACCAGTGCTAATGCTATTGCTATCAGATGCTGTACCTGTGGGCCCAGAGGAGAGACCAGTGCTAATGCTATTGCTATCAGATGCTGTACCTGGGGGCCCAGAGGAGAGACCAGTGCTAATGCTATTGCTATCAGATGCTATACCGGGGGCCCAGAGGAGAGACCAGTGCTAATGCTATTGCTATCAGATGCTGTACCTGGGGGCCCAGAGGAGAGACCAATGCTAATGCTATTGCTATCAGATGCTGTACCTGTGGGCCCAGAGGAGAGACCAGTGCTAATGCTATTGCTATCAGATGCTGTACCTGTGGGCCCAGAGGAGAGACCAGTGCTAATGCTATTGCTATCAGATGCTGTACCTGTGGGCCCAGAGGAGAGACCAGTGCTAATGCTATTGCTATCAGATGCTGTACCTGTGGGCCCAGAGGAGAGACCAGTGCTAATGCTATTGCTATCAGATGCTGTACCTGGGGGCCCAGAGGAGAGACCAGTGCTAATGCTATTGCTATCAGATGCTGTACCTGTGGGCCCAGAGGAGAGACCAATGCTAATGCTATTGCTATCAGATGCTGTACCTGGGGGCCCAGAGGAGAGACCAGTGCTAATGCTATTGCTATCAGATGCTGTACCTTGGCAGGGGCCCAGAGGAGAGACCAGTGCTAATGCTATTGCTATCAGATGCTATACCGGGGGCCCAGAGGAGAGACCAGTGCTAATGCTATTGCTATCAGATGCTGTACCTGGGGGCCCAGAGGAGAGACCAGTGCTAATGCTATTGCTATCAGATGCTGTACCTGGGGCCCAGAGGAGAGACCAGTGCTAATGCTATTGCTATCAGATGCTGTACCTGGGGGCCCAGAGGAGAGACCAGTGCTAATGCTATTGCTATCAGATGCTGTACCTGGGGGCCCAGAGGAGAGACCAGTGCTAATGCTATTGCTATCAGATGCTGTACCTGGCAGGGGCCCAGAGGAGAGACCAGTGCTAATGCTATTGCTATCAGATGCTGTACCTGGGGGCCCAGAGGAGAGACCAGTGCTAATGCTATTGCTATCAGATGCTGTACCTGGGGCCCAGAGGAGAGACCAGTGCTAATGCTATTGCTATCAGATGCTGTACCTGGGGCCCAGAGGAGAGACCAGTGCTAATGCTATTGCTATCAGATGCTGTACCTGGGGGCCCAGAGGAGAGACCAGTGCTAATGCTATTGCTATCAGATGCTGTACCTTGGCAGGGGCCCAGAGGAGAGACCAGTGCTAATGCTATTGCTATCAGATGCTGTACCTGTGGGCCCAGAGGAGAGACCAGTGCTAATGCTATTGCTATCAGATGCTGTACCTACAGGGGCCCAGAGGAGAGACCAGTGCTAATGCTATTGCTATCAGATGCTGTACCTGGGGGCCCAGAGGAGAGACCAGTGCTAATGCTATTGCTATCAGATGCTGTACCTGGGGCCCAGAGGAGAGACCAGTGCTAATGCTATTGCTATCAGATGCTGTACCTGGGGGCCCAGAGGAGAGACCAGTGCTAATGCTATTGCTATCAGATGCTGTACCTGGGGGCCCAGAGGAGAGACCAGTGCTAATGCTATTGCTATCAGATGCTGTACCTGGGGGCCCAGAGGAGAGACCAGTGCTAATGCTATTGCTATCAGATGCTGTACCTGCAGGGGCCCAGAGGAGAGACCAGTGCTAAGGCTATTGCTATCAGATGCTGTACCTGTGGGCCCAGAGGAGAGACCAGTGCTAATGCTATTGCTATCAGATGCTGTACCGGGGGCCCAGAGGAGAGACCAGTGCTAATGCTATTGCTATCAGATGCTGTACCTGGGGGCCCAGAGGAGAGACCAATGCTAATGCTATTGCTATCAGATGCTGTACCTGGGGGCCCAGAGGAGAGACCAGTGCTAATGCTATTGCTATCAGATGCTGTACCTTGGCAGGGGCCCAGAGGAGAGACCAGTGCTAATGCTATTGCTATCAGATGCTGTACTGGGGGCCCAGAGGAGAGACCAGTGCTAATGCTATTGCTATCAGATGCTGTACCTTGGCAGGGGCCCAGAGGAGAGACCAGTGCTAATGCTATTGCTATCAGATGCTGTACCTGGGGGCCCAGAGGAGAGACCAGTGCTAATGCTATTGCTATCAGATGCTGTACCTGTGGGCCCAGAGGAGAGACCAGTGCTAATGCTATTGCTATCAGATGCTGTACCTTGGCAGGGGCCCAGAGGAGAGACCAGTGCTAATGCTATTGCTATCAGATGCTGTACCTGGGGGCCCAGAGGAGAGACCAGTGCTAATGCTATTGCTATCAGATGCTGTACCTGGGGCCCAGAGGAGAGACCAGTGCTAATGCTATTGCTATCAGATGCTGTACCTGTGGGCCCAGAGGAGAGACCAGTGCTAATGCTATTGCTATCAGATGCTGTACCTGTGGGCCCAGAGGAGAGACCAGTGCTAATGCTATTGCTATCAGATGCTGTACCTGTGGGCCCAGAGGAGAGACCAGTGCTAATGCTATTGCTATCAGATGCTGTACCTGGGGGCCCAGAGGAGAGACCAGTGCTAATGCTATTGCTATCAGATGCTGTACCTGCAGGGGCCCAGAGGAGAGACCAGTGCTAATGCTATTGCTATCAGATGCTGTACCTGGGGGCCCAGAGGAGAGACCAGTGCTAATGCTATTGCTATCAGATGCTGTACCTGTGGGCCCAGAGGAGAGACCAGTGCTAATGCTATTGCTATCAGATGCTGTACCTTGGCAGGGGCCCAGAGGAGAGACCAGTGCTAATGCTATTGCTATCAGATGCTGTACCTGGGGCCCAGAGGAGAGACCAGTGCTAATGCTATTGCTATCAGATGCTGTACCTGGGGGCCCAGAGGAGAGACCAGTGCTAATGCTATTGCTATCAGATGCTGTACCTGTGGGCCCAGAGGAGAGACCAGTGCTAATGCTATTGCTATCAGATGCTGTACCTGTGGGCCCAGAGGAGAGACCAGTGCTAATGCTATTGCTATCAGATGCTGTACCTGTGGGCCCAGAGGAGAGACCAGTGCTAATGCTATTGCTATCAGATGCTGTACCTGGGGCCCAGAGGAGAGACCAGTGCTAATGCTATTGCTATCAGATGCTGTACCTGGGGGCCCAGAGGAGAGACCAGTGCTAATGCTATTGCTATCAGATGCTGTACCTTGGCAGGGGCCCAGAGGAGAGACCAGTGCTAATGCTATTGCTATCAGATGCTATACCGGGGGCCCAGAGGAGAGACCAGTGCTAATGCTATTGCTATCAGATGCTATACCGGGGGCCCAGAGGAGAGACCAGTGCTAATGCTATTGCTATCAGATGCTGTACCTGTGGGCCCAGAGGAGAGACCAGTGCTAATGCTATTGCTATCAGATGCTGTACCTTGGCAGGGGCCCAGAGGAGAGACCAGTGCTAATGCTATTGCTATCAGATGCTGTACCTGGGGGCCCAGAGGAGAGACCAGTGCTAATGCTATTGCTATCAGATGCTGTACCTGTGGGCCCAGAGGAGAGACCAGTGCTAATGCTATTGCTATCAGATGCTGTACCTTGGCAGGGGCCCAGAGCACCAATGCTAATGCTATTGCTATCAGATGCTGTACCTGTGGGCCCAGAGGAGAGACCAGTGCTAATGCTATTGCTATCAGATGCTGTACCTGGGGGCCCAGAGGAGAGACCAATGCTAATGCTATTGCTATCAGATGCTGTACCTGTGGGCCCAGAGGAGAGACCAGTGCTAATGCTATTGCTATCAGATGCTGTACCTGTGGGCCCAGAGGAGAGACCAGTGGGCTATTGCTATCAGATGCTGTACCTGTGGGCCCAGAGGAGAGACCAGTGCTAATGCTATTGCTATCAGATGCTGTACCTGGGGGCCCAGAGGAGAGACCAGTGCTAATGCTATTGCTATCAGATGCTGTACCTGGGGGCCCAGAGGAGAGACCAGTGCTAATGCTATTGCTATCAGATGCTGTACCTTGGCAGACCAGAGGAATGCTAATGCTATTGCTATCAGATGCTGTACCTGGGGGCCCAGAGGAGAGACCAGTGCTAATGCTATTGCTATCAGATGCTATACCGGGGGCCCAGAGGAGAGACCAGTGCTAATGCTATTGCTATCAGATGCTGTACCTGTGGGCCCAGAGGAGAGACCAGTGCTAATGCTATTGCTATCAGATGCTGTACCTGTGGGCCCAGAGGAGAGACCAGTGCTAATGCTATTGCTATCAGATGCTGTACCTGTGGGCCCAGAGGAGAGACCAGTGCTAATGCTATTGCTATCAGATGCTGTACCGGGGGCCCAGAGGAGAGACCAGTGCTAATGCTATTGCTATCAGATGCTGTACCTGTGGGCCCAGAGGAGAGACCAGTGCTAATGCTATTGCTATCAGATGCTGTACCTGTGGGCCCAGAGGAGAGACCAGTGCTAATGCTATTGCTATCAGATGCTGTACCTGGGGGCCCAGAGGAGAGACCAGTGCTAATGCTATTGCTATCAGATGCTGTACCTGGCAGGGCCCAGAGGAGAGACCAGTGCTAATGCTATTGCTATCAGATGCTGTACCTGTGGGCCCAGAGGAGAGACCAGTGCTAATGCTATTGCTATCAGATGCTGTACCTGGGGGCCCAGAGGAGAGACCAATGCTAATGCTATTGCTATCAGATGCTGTACCTTGGCAGGGGCCCAGAGGAGAGACCAGTGCTAATGCTATTGCCAGATGCTATACCTGGGGGCCCAGAGGAGAGACCAGTGCTAATGCTATTGCTATCAGATGCTGTACCTGTGGGCCCAGAGGAGAGACCAGTGCTAATGCTATTGCTATCAGATGCTGTACCTGGGGCCCAGAGGAGAGACCAGTGCTAATGCTATTGCTATCAGATGCTGTACCTTGGCAGGGGCCCAGAGGAGAGACCAGTGCTAATGCTATTGCTATCAGATGCTGTACCTGGGGGCCCAGAGGAGAGACCAGTGCTAATGCTATTGCTATCAGATGCTGTACCTGGCAGGGGCCCAGAGGAGAGACCAGTGCTAATGCTATTGCTATCAGATGCTGTACCTGGGGCCCAGAGGAGAGACCAGTGCTAATGCTATTGCTATCAGATGCTGTACCTGTGGGCCCAGAGGAGAGACCAGTGCTAATGCTATTGCTATCAGATGCTGTACCTGCAGGGGCCCAGAGGAGAGACCAGTGCTAATGCTATTGCTATCAGATGCTGTACCTGTGGGCCCAGAGGAGAGACCAGTGCTAATGCTATTGCTATCAGATGCTGTACCTGGGGGCCCAGAGGAGAGACCAGTGCTAATGCTATTGCTATCAGATGCTGTACCTGGGGGCCCAGAGGAGAGACCAGTGCTAATGCTATTGCTATCAGATGCTGTACCTGGGGGCCCAGAGGAGACCAGTGCTAATGCTATTGCTATCAGATGCTGTACCTGGGGGCCCAGAGGAGAGACCAGTGCTAATGCTATTGCTATCAGATGCTGTACCTGGGGGCCCAGAGGAGAGACCAGTGCTAATGCTATTGCTATCAGATGCTGTACCTGTGGGCCCAGAGGAGAGACCAGTGCTAATGCTATTGCTATCAGATGCTGTACCTGTGGGCCCAGAGGAGAGACCAGTGCTAATGCTATTGCTATCAGATGCTGTACCTGTGGGCCCAGAGGAGAGACCAGTGCTAATGCTATTGCTATCAGATGCTGTACCTGTGGGCCCAAGGAGGAGAGACCAGTGCTAATGCTATTGCTATCAGATGCTGTACCTGTGGGCCCAGAGGAGAGACCAGTGCTAATGCTATTGCTATCAGATGCTGTACCTGTGGGCCCAGAGGAGAGACCAGTGCTAATGCTATTGCTATCAGATGCTGTACCTGTGGGCCCAGAGGAGAGACCAGTGCTAATGCTATTGCTATCAGATGCTGTACCTGGGGGCCCAGAGGAGAGACCAGTGCTAATGCTATTGCTATCAGATGCTGTACCTGTGGGCCCAGAGGAGAGACCAGTGCTAATGCTATTGCTATCAGATGCTGTACCTGGGGGCCCAGAGGAGAGACCAGTGCTAATGCTATTGCTATCAGATGCTGTACCTTGGCAGGGCCCAGAGGAGAGACCAGTGCTAATGCTATTGCTATCAGATGCTGTACCTGTGGGCCCAGAGGAGAGACCAGTGCTAATGCTATTGCTATCAGATGCTGTACCTGTAGGGGCCCAGAGGAGAGACCAGTGCTAATGCTATTGCTATCAGATGCTGTACCTGTGGGCCCAGAGGAGAGACCAGTGCTAATGCTATTGCTATCAGATGCTATACCTGGGGGCCCAGAGGAGAGACCAGTGCTAATGCTATTGCTATCAGATGCTGTACCTGTGGGCCCAGAGGAGAGACCAGTGCTAATGCTATTGCTATCAGATGCTGTACCTGGGGGCCCAGAGGAGAGACCAGTGCTAATGCTATTGCTATCAGATGCTGTACCTGGGGGCCCAGAGGAGAGACCAGTGCTAATGCTATTGCTATCAGATGCTGTACCTGTGGGCCCAGAGGAGAGACCAGTGCTAATGCTATTGCTATCAGATGCTGTACCTGGGGGCCCAGAGGAGAGACCAGTGCTAATGCTATTGCTATCAGATGCTGTACCTTGGCAGGGGCCCAGAGGAGAGACCAGTGCTAATGCTATTGCTATCAGATGCTGTACCTGGGGGCCCAGAGGAGAGACCAGTGCTAATGCTATTGCTATCAGATGCTGTACCTGTGGGCCCAGAGGAGAGACCAGTGCTAATGCTATTGCTATCAGATGCTGTACCTTGGCAGGGGCCCAGAGGAGAGACCAGTGCTAATGCTATTGCTATCAGATGCTGTACCTGGGGGCCCAGAGGAGAGACCAGTGCTAATGCTATTGCTATCAGATGCTGTACCTGGGGGCCCAGAGGAGAGACCAGTGCTAATGCTATTGCTATCAGATGCTGTACCCAGGGGCCCAGAGGAGAGACCAGTGCTAATGCTATTGCTATCAGATGCTGTACCTGGGGGCCCAGAGGAGAGACCAGTGCTAATGCTATTGCTATCAGATGCTGTACCTGTGGGCCCAGAGGAGAGACCAGTGCTAATGCTATTGCTATCAGATGCTGTACCTTGGCAGGGGCCCAGAGGAGAGACCAGTGCTAATGCTATTGCTATCAGATGCTGTACCTGGGGGCCCAGAGGAGAGACCAGTGCTAATGCTATTGCTATCAGATGCTGTACCTGGGGGCCCAGAGGAGAGACCAGTGCTAATGCTATTGCTATCAGATGCTGTACCCAGGGGCCCAGAGGAGAGACCAGTGCTAATGCTATTGCTATCAGATGCTGTACCTGGGGGCCCAGAGGAGAGACCAGTGCTAATGCTATTGCTATCAGATGCTGTACCTGCAGGGGCCCAGAGGAGAGACCAGTGCTAATGCTATTGCTATCAGATGCTGTACCTGGGGGCCCAGAGGAGAGACCAGTGCTAATGCTATTGCTATCAGATGCTGTACCTGTGGGCCCAGAGGAGAGACCAGTGCTAATGCTATTGCTATCAGATGCTGTACCTTGCAGGGGCCCAGAGGAGAGACCAGTGCTAATGCTATTGCTATCAGATGCTGTACCTGGGGCCCAGAGGAGAGACCAGTGCTAATGCTATTGCTATCAGATGCTGTACCTGGGGGCCCAGAGGAGAGACCAGTGCTAATGCTATTGCTATCAGATGCTGTACCTGGCAGGGGCCCAGAGGAGAGACCAGTGCTAATGCTATTGCTATCAGATGCTGTACCTGGGGGCCCAGAGGAGAGACCAGTGCTAATGCTATTGCTATCAGATGCTGTACCTTGGCAGGGGCCCAGAGGAGAGACCAGTGCTAATGCTATTGCTATCAGATGCTGTACCTGGGGCCCAGAGGAGAGACCAGTGCTAATGCTATTGCTATCAGATGCTGTACCTGTGGGCCCAGAGGAGAGACCAGTGCTAATGCTATTGCTATCAGATGCTGTACCTGGCAGGGGCCCAGAGGAGAGACCAGTGCTAATGCTATTGCTATCAGATGCTGTACCTGGGGGCCCAGAGGAGAGACCAGTGCTAATGCTATTGCTATCAGATGCTGTACCTGGGGGCCCAGAGGAGAGACCAGTGCTAATGCTATTGCTATCAGATGCTGTACCTTGGCAGGGGCCCAGAGACCAGTGCTAATGCTATTGCTATCAGATGCTGTCCTGGGGGCCCAGAGGAGAGACCAGTGCTAATGCTATTGCTATCAGATGCTGTACCGGGGGCCCAGAGGAGAGACCAGTGCTAATGCTATTGCTATCAGATGCTGTACCTGTGGGCCCAGAGGAGAGACCAGTGCTAATGCTATTGCTATCAGATGCTGTACCTGGGGCCCAGAGGAGAGACCAGTGCTAATGCTATTGCTATCAGATGCTGTACCTGTGGGCCCAGAGGAGAGACCAGTGCTAATGCTATTGCTATCAGATGCTGTACCTGGGGGCCCAGAGGAGAGACCAGTGCTAATGCTATTGCTATCAGATGCTGTACCTGGGGGCCCAGAGGAGAGACCAGTGCTAATGCTATTGCTATCAGATGCTGTACCTGTGGGCCCAGAGGAGAGACCAGTGCTAATGCTATTGCTATCAGATGCTGTACCTGTGGGCCCAGAGGAGAGACCAGTGCTAATGCTATTGCTATCAGATGCTGTACCTGTGGGCCCGAGGAGAGACCAGTGCTAATGCTATTGCTATCAGATGCTGTACCTGGGGCCCAGAGGAGAGACCAGTGCTAATGCTATTGCTATCAGATGCTGTACCTGTGGGCCCAGAGGAGAGACCAGTGCTAATGCTATTGCTATCAGATGCTGTACCTGGGGGCCCAGAGGAGAGACCAGTGCTAATGCTATTGCTATCAGATGCTGTACCTGTGGGCCCAGAGGAGAGACCAGTGCTAATGCTATTGCTATCAGATGCTGTACCTGTGGGCCCAGAGGAGAGACCAGTGCTAATGCTATTGCTATCAGATGCTGTACCTGTGGGCCCAGAGGAGAGACCAGTGCTAATGCTATTGCTATCAGATGCTGTACCTGTGGGCCCAGAGGAGAGACCAGTGCTAATGCTATTGCTATCAGATGCTGTACCTGTGGGCCCAGAGGAGAGACCAGTGCTAATGCTATTGCTATCAGATGCTGTACCTGTGGGCCCAGAGGAGAGACCAGTGCTAATGCTATTGCTATCAGATGCTGTACCTGTGGGCCCAGAGGAGAGACCAGTGCTAATGCTATTGCTATCAGATGCTGTACCTGTGGGCCCAGAGGAGAGACCAGTGCTAATGCTATTGCTATCAGATGCTGTACCTGGGGGCCCAGAGGAGAGACCAGTGCTAATGCTATTGCTATCAGATGCTGTACCTGTGGGCCCAGAGGAGAGACCAGTGCTAATGCTATTGCTATCAGATGCTGTACCTGGGGGCCCAGAGGAGAGACCAGTGCTAATGCTATTGCTATCAGATGCTGTACCTGGGGCCCAGAGGAGAGACCAGTGCTAATGCTATTGCTATCAGATGCTGTACCTGTGGGCCCAGAGGAGAGACCAGTGCTAATGCTATTGCTATCAGATGCTGTACCTGTGGGCCCAGAGGAGAGACCAGTGCTAATGCTATTGCTATCAGATGCTATACCGGGGGCCAAGAGGAGAGACCAGTGCTAATGCTATTGCTATCAGATGCTGTACCTGTGGGCCCAGAGGAGAGACCAGTGCTAATGCTATTGCTATCAGATGCTGTACCTGTGGGCCCAGAGGAGAGACCAGTGCTAATGCTATTGCTATCAGATGCTGTACCTGTGGGCCCAGAGGAGAGACCAGTGCTAATGCTATTGCTATCAGATGCTGTACCTTGGCAGGGCCCAGAGGAGAGACCAGTGCTAATGCTATTGCTATCAGATGCTGTACCTGGGGCCCAGAGGAGAGACCAGTGCTAATGCTATTGCTATCAGATGCTGTACCTGGGGGCCCAGAGGAGAGACCAGTGCTAATGCTATTGCTATCAGATGCTGTACCTGGCAGGGGCCCAGAGGAGAGACCAGTGCTAATGCTATTGCTATCAGATGCTGTACCTGGGGGCCCAGAGGAGAGACCAGTGCTAATGCTATTGCTATCAGATGCTGTACCTGTGGGCCCAGAGAAGAGACCAGTGCTAATGCTATTGCTATCAGATGCTGTACCTGGGGGCCCAGAGGAGAGACCAGTGCTAATGCTATTGCTATCAGATGCTGTACCTTGGCAGGGGCCCAGAGGAGAGACCAGTGCTAATGCTATTGCTATCAGATGCTGTACCTGGGGGCCCAGAGGAGAGACCAGTGCTAATGCTATTGCTATCAGATGCTGTACCTGGCAGGGGCCCAGAGGAGAGACCAGTGCTAATGCTATTGCTATCAGATGCTGTACCTGGGGGCCCAGAGGAGAGACCAGTGCTAATGCTATTGCTATCAGATGCTGTACCTGTGGGCCCAGAGGAGAGACCAGTGCTAATGCTATTGCTATCAGATGCTGTACCTGTGGGCCCAGAGGAGAGACCAGTGCTAATGCTATTGCTATCAGATGCTGTACCTGTGGGCCCAGAGGAGAGACCAGTGCTAATGCTATTGCTATCAGATGCTGTACCTGGGGGCCCAGAGGAGAGACCAGTGCTAATGCTATTGCTATCAGATCTGTACCTGGGGGCCCAGAGGAGAGACCAGTGCTAATGCTATTGCTATCAGATGCTGTACCTGGGGGCCCAGAGGAGACCAATGCTAATGCTATTGCTATCAGATGCTGTACCTGGGGGCCCAGAGGAGAGACCAGTGCTAATGCTATTGCTATCAGATGCTATACCTGGGGGCCCAGAGGAGAGACCAGTGCTAATGCTATTGCTATCAGATGCTGTACCTGTGGGCCCAGAGGAGAGACCAGTGCTAATGCTATTGCTATCAGATGCTGTACCTGTGGGCCCAGAGGAGAGACCAGTGCTAATGCTATTGCTATCAGATGCTGTACCTGTGGGCCCAGAGGAGAGACCAATGCTAATGCTATTGCTATCAGATGCTGTACCTGTGGGCCCAGAGGAGAGACCAGTGCTAATGCTATTGCTATCAGATGCTGTACCTGTGGGCCCAGAGGAGAGACCAGTGCTAATGCTATTGCTATCAGATGCTGTACCTGTGGGCCCAGAGGAGAGACCAGTGCTAATGCTATTGCTATCAGATGCTGTACCTGGGGGCCCAGAGGAGAGACCAATGCTAATGCTATTGCTATCAGATGCTGTACCTTGGCAGGGGCCCAGAGGAGAGACCAGTGCTAATGCTATTGCTATCAGATGCTGTACCTGTGGGCCCAGAGGAGAGACCAGTGCTAATGCTATTGCTATCAGATGCTGTACCTGGGGGCCCAGAGGAGAGACCAGTGCTAATGCTATTGCTATCAGATGCTGTACCTGGGGGCCCAGAGGAGAGACCAGTGCTAATGCTATTGCTATCAGATGCTGTACCTGGGGGCCCAGAGGAGAGACCAGTGCTAATGCTATTGCTATCAGATGCTGTACCTGTGGGCCCAGAGGAGAGACCAGTGCTAATGCTATTGCTATCAGATGCTGTACCTGGGGGCCCAGAGGAGAGACCAGTGCTAATGCTATTGCTATCAGATGCTGTACCTTGGCAGGGGCCCAGAGGAGAGACCAGTGCTAATGCTATTGCTATCAGATGCTGTACCTGGGGGCCCAGAGGAGAGACCAGTGCTAATGCTATTGCTATCAGATGCTGTACCTTGGCAGGGGCCCAGTGGAGAGACCAGTGCTAATGCTATTGCTATCAGATGCTGTACCTGGGGGCCCAGAGGAGAGACCAGTGCTAATGCTATTGCTATCAGATGCTGTACCTGTGGGCCCAGAGGAGAGACCAGTGCTAATGCTATTGCTATCAGATGCTGTACCTGGCAGGGGCCCAGAGGAGAGACCAGTGCTAATGCTATTGCTATCAGATGCTGTACCTGGGGCCCAGAGGAGAGACCAGTGCTAATGCTATTGCTATCAGATGCTGTACCTGGGGCCCAGAGGAGAGACCAGTGCTAATGCTATTGCTATCAGATGCTGTACCTGGGGCCCAGAGGAGAGACCAGTGCTAATGCTATTGCTATCAGATGCTGTACCTGGGGCCCAGAGGAGAGACCAGTGCTAATGCTATTGCT
The DNA here is from genome assembly GCF_023373465.1 of Oncorhynchus keta. Lineage (NCBI taxonomy): Eukaryota > Metazoa > Chordata > Actinopteri > Salmoniformes > Salmonidae > Oncorhynchus > Oncorhynchus keta. Next base: position 55,593 of record NW_026281312.1, read on the forward strand.
ATCAGATGCTGTACCTGGGGCCCAGAGGAGAGACCAGTGCTAATGCTATTGCTATCAGATGCTGTACCTGCAGGGGCCCAGAGGAGAGACCAGTGCTAATGCTATTGCTATCAGATGCTGTACCTGGGGGCCCAGAGGAGAGACCAGTGCTAATGCTATTGCTATCAGATGCTGTACCTGGGGCCCAGAGGAGAGACCAGTGCTAATGCTATTGCTATCAGATGCTGTACCTGGGGCCCAGAGGAGAGACCAGTGCTAATGCTATTGCTATCAGATGCTGTACCTGGGGGCCCAGAGGAGAGACCAGTGCTAATGCTATTGCTATCAGATGCTGTACCTGGGGCCCAGAGGAGAGACCAGTGCTAATGCTATTGCTATCAGATGCTGTACCTGGGGCCCAGAGGAGAGACCAGTGCTAATGCTATTGCTATCAGATGCTGTACCTGGCAGGGGCCCAGAGGAGAGACCAGTGCTAATGCTATTGCTATCAGATGCTGTACCTGGGGCCCAGAGGAGAGACCAGTGCTAATGCTATTGCTATCAGATGCTGTACCTGTGGGCCCAGAGGAGAGACCAGTGCTAATGCTATTGCTATCAGATGCTGTACCTGGCAGGGGCCCAGAGGAGAGACCAGTGCTAATGCTATTGCTATCAGATGCTGTACCTGGGGGCCCAGAGGAGAGACCATGCTAATGCTATTGCTATCAGATGCTGTACCTGGGGCCCAGAGGAGAGACCAGTGCTAATGCTATTGCTATCAGATGCTGTACCTGGCAGGGGCCCAGAGGAGAGACCAGTGCTAATGCTATTGCTATCAGATGCTGTACCTGGGGCCCAGAGGAGAGACCAGTGCTAATGCTATTGCTATCAGATGCTGTACCTGGGGGCCCAGAGGAGAGACCAGTGCTAATGCTATTGCTATCAGATGCTGTACCTTGGCAGGGGCCCAGAGGAGAGACCAGTGCTAATGCTATTGCTATCAGATGCTGTACCTGGGGGCCCAGAGGAGAGACCAGTGCTAATGCTATTGCTATCAGATGCTGTACCTGGGGCCCAGAGGAGAGACCAGTGCTAATGCTATTGCTATCAGATGCTGTACCTGGGGGCCCAGAGGAGAGACCAGTGCTAATGCTATTGCTATCAGATGCTGTACCTGTGGCAGGGGCCCAGAGGAGAGACCAGTGCTAATGCTATTGCTATCAGATGCTGTACCTGGGGGCCCAGAGGAGAGACCAGTGCTAATGCTATTGCTATCAGATGCTGTACCTGTGGGCCCAGAGGAGAGACCAGTGCTAATGCTATTGCTATCAGATGCTGTACCTGGGGGCCCAGAGGAGAGACCAGTGCTAATGCTATTGCTATCAGATGCTGTACCTTGGGGGCCCAGAGGAGAGACCAGTGCTAATGCTATTGCTATCAGATGCTGTACCTGGGGGCCCAGAGGAGAGACCAGTGCTAATGCTATTGCTATCAGATGCTGTACCTGGGGGCCCAGAGGAGAGACCAGTGCTAATGCTATTGCTATCAGATGCTGTACCTGGCAGGGGCCCAGAGGAGAGACCAGTGCTAATGCTATTGCTATCAGATGCTGTACCTGGGGGCCCAGAGGAGAGACCAGTGCTAATGCTATTGCTATCAGATGCTGTACCTGGCAGGGGCCCAGAGGAGAGACCAGTGCTAATGCTATTGCTATCAGATGCTATACCGGGGGCCCAGAGGAGAGACCAGTGCTAATGCTATTGCTATCAGATGCTGTACCTGTGGGCCCAGAGGAGAGACCAGTGCTAATGCTATTGCTATCAGATGCTGTACCTGCAGGGGCCCAGAGGAGAGACCAGTGCTAATGCTATTGCTATCAGATGCTGTACCTGGGGCCCAGAGGAGAGACCAGTGCTAATGCTATTGCTATCAGATGCTGTACCTGTGGGCCCAGAGGAGAGACCAGTGCTAATGCTATTGCTATCAGATGCTGTACCTGGGGCCCAGAGGAGAGACCAGTGCTAATGCTATTGCTATCAGATGCTGTACCTGGGGCCCAGAGGAGAGACCAGTGCTAATGCTATTGCTATCAGATGCTGTACCTGGGGCCCAGAGGAGAGACCAGTGCTAATGCTATTGCTATCAGATGCTGTACCTGCAGGGGCCCAGAGGAGAGACCAGTGCTAATGCTATTGCTATCAGATGCTGTACCTGCAGGGGCCCAGAGGAGAGACCAGTGCTAATGCTATTGCTATCAGATGCTGTACCTGTGGGCCCAGAGGAGAGACCAGTGCTAATGCTATTGCTATCAGATGCTGTACCTGGGGGCCCAGAGGAGAGACCAGTGCTAATGCTATTGCTATCAGATGCTGTACCTGTGGGGCCCAGAGGAGAGACCAGTGCTAATGCTATTGCTATCAGATGCTGTACCTGGGGGCCCAGAGGAGAGACCAGTGCTAATGCTATTGCTATCAGATGCTGTACCTTGGCAGGGGCCCAGAGGAGAGACCAGTGCTAATGCTATTGCTATCAGATGCTGTACCTGGGGGCCCAGAGGAGAGACCAGTGCTAATGCTATTGCTATCAGATGCTGTACCTTGGGCCCAGAGGAGAGACCAGTGCTAATGCTATTGCTATCAGATGCTGTACCTGGGGCCCAGAGGAGAGACCAGTGCTAATGCTATTGCTATCAGATGCTGTACCTGGGGGCCCAGAGGAGAGACCAGTGCTAATGCTATTGCTATCAGATGCTGTACCTGGGGCCCAGAGGGACCAGTGCTAATGCTATTGCTATCAGATGACCAGTGAGACCAGTGCTAATGCTATTGCTATCAGATGCTGTACCTGTGGGCCCAGAGGAGAGACCAGTGCTAATGCTATTGCTATCAGATGCTGTACCTGTGGGCCCAGAGGAGAGACCAGTGCTAATGCTATTGCTATCAGATGCTGTACCTGTGGGCCCAGAGGAGAGACCAGTGCTAATGCTATTGCTATCAGATGCTGTACCTGTGGGCCCAGAGGAGAGACCAGTGCTAATGCTATTGCTATCAGATGCTGTACCTGGGGCCCAGAGGAGAGACCAGTGCTAATGCTATTGCTATCAGATGCTGTACCTGTGGGCCCAGAGGAGAGACCAGTGCTAATGCTATTGCTATCAGATGCTGTACCTGGGGGCCCAGAGGAGAGACCAGTGCTAATGCTATTGCTATCAGATGCTGTACCTGGCAGGGCCCAGAGGAGAGACCAGTGCTAATGCTATTGCTATCAGATGCTGTACCTGGGGCCCAGAGGAGAGACCAGTGCTAATGCTATTGCTATCAGATGCTGTACCTTGGCAGGGGCCCAGAGGAGAGACCAGTGCTAATGCTATTGCTATCAGATGCTGTACCTGTGGGCCCAGAGGAGAGACCAGTGCTAATGCTATTGCTATCAGATGCTGTACCTGTGGGCCCAGAGGAGAGACCAGTGCTAATGCTATTGCTATCAGATGCTGTACCTTGGCAGGGGCCCAGAGGAGATACCTGTGCTAATGCTATTGCTATCAGATGCTATACCTGGGGGCCCAGAGGAGAGACCAGTGCTAATGCTATTGCTATCAGATGCTGTACCTGGGGGCCCAGAGGAGAGACCAATGCTAATGCTATTGCTATCAGATGCTGTACCTTGGCAGGGGCCCAGAGGAGAGACCAGTGCTAATGCTATTGCTATCAGATGCTGTACCTGTGGGCCCAGAGGAGAGACCAGTGCTAATGCTATTGCTATCAGATGCTGTACCTGCAGGGGCCCAGAGGAGAGACCAGTGCTAATGCTATTGCTATCAGATGCTGTACCTGGGGGCCCAGAGGAGAGACCAGTGCTAATGCTATTGCTATCAGATGCTGTACCTGGCAGGGGCCCAGAGGAGAGACCAGTGCTAATGCTATTGCTATCAGATGCTGTACCTGGGGCCCAGAGGAGAGACCAGTGCTAATGCTATTGCTATCAGATGCTGTACCTGGCAGGGGCCCAGAGGAGAGACCAGTGCTAATGCTATTGCTATCAGATGCTGTACCTGGGGGCCCAGAGGAGAGACCAGTGCTAATGCTATTGCTATCAGATGCTGTACCTGGGGGCCCAGAGGAGAGACCAGTGCTAATGCTATTGCTATCAGATGCTGTACCTGCAGGGGCCCAGAGGAGAGACCAGTGCTAATGCTATTGCTATCAGATGCTGTACCTGGGGGCCCAGAGGAGAGACCAGTGCTAATGCTATTGCTATCAGATGCTGTACCTGGGGGCCCAGAGGAGAGACCAGTGCTAATGCTATTGCTATCAGATGCTGTACCTGGGGCCCAGAGGAGAGACCAGTGCTAATGCTATTGCTATCAGATGCTGTACCTGGGGGCCCAGAGGAGAGACCAGTGCTAATGCTATTGCTATCAGATGCTGTACCTGGGGCCCAGAGGAGAGACCAGTGCTAATGCTATTGCTATCAGATGCTGTACCTGTGGGCCCAGAGGAGAGACCAGTGCTAATGCTATTGCTATCAGATGCTGTACCTGTGGGCCCAGAGGAGAGACCAGTGCTAATGCTATTGCTATCAGATGCTGTACCTGTGGGCCCAGAGGAGAGACCAGTGCTAATGCTATTGCTATCAGATGCTGTACCTGTGGGCCCAGAGGAGAGACCAGTGCTAATGCTATTGCTATCAGATGCTGTACCTGGGGCCCAGAGGAGAGACCAGTGCTAATGCTATTGCTATCAGATGCTGTACCTGGGGGCCCAGAGGAGAGACCAGTGCTAATGCTATTGCTATCAGATGCTGTACCTGGGGCCCAGAGGAGAGACCAGTGCTAATGCTATTGCTATCAGATGCTGTACCTGTGGGCCCAGAGGAGAGACCAGTGCTAATGCTATTGCTATCAGATGCTGTACCTGTGGGCCCAGAGGAGAGACCAGTGCTAATGCTATTGCTATCAGATGCTGTACCTGGGGCCCAGAGGAGAGACCAGTGCTAATGCTATTGCTATCAGATGCTGTACCTGGGGCCCAGAGGAGAGACCAGTGCTAATGCTATTGCTATCAGATGCTGTACCTGGGGCCCAGAGGAGAGACCAGTGCTAATGCTATTGCTATCAGATGCTGTACCTGGGGGCCCAGAGGAGAGACCAGTGCTAATGCTATTGCTATCAGATGCTGTACCTGGGGGCCCAGAGGAGAGACCAGTGCTAATGCTATTGCTATCAGATGCTGTACCTGGCAGGGGCCCAGAGGAGAGACCAGTGCTAATGCTATTGCTATCAGATGCTGTACCTGGGGCCCAGAGGAGAGACCAGTGCTAATGCTATTGCTATCAGATGCTGTACCTGTGGGCCCAGAGGAGAGACCAGTGCTAATGCTATTGCTATCAGATGCTGTACCTGGGGGCCCAGAGGAGAGACCAATGCTAATGCTATTGCTATCAGATGCTGTACCTTGGCAGGGGAGGAGGAGAGACCAGTGCTAATGCTATTGCTATCAGATGCTGTACCTGGGGGCCCAGAGGAGAGACCAGTGCTAATGCTATTGCTATCAGATGCTGTACCTGTGGGCCCAGAGGAGAGACCAGTGCTAATGCTATTGCTATCAGATGCTGTACCTGCAGGGGCCCAGAGGAGAGACCAGTGCTAATGCTATTGCTATCAGATGCTGTACCTGGGGGCCCAGAGGAGAGACCAGTGCTAATGCTATTGCTATCAGATGCTGTACCTGGGGGCCCAGAGGAGAGACCAGTGCTAATGCTATTGCTATCAGATGCTGTACCTGGGGGCCCAGAGGAGAGACCAGTGCTAATGCTATTGCTATCAGATGCTGTACCTGGGGCCCAGAGGAGAGACCAGTGCTAATGCTATTGCTATCAGATGCTGTACCTGGGGCCCAGAGGAGAGACCAGTGCTAATGCTATTGCTATCAGATGCTGTACCTGGGGGCCCAGAGGAGAGACCAGTGCTAATGCTATTGCTATCAGATGCTGTACCTGGGGGCCCAGAGGAGAGACCAGTGCTAATGCTATTGCTATCAGATGCTGTACCTGTGGCAGGGGCCCAGAGGAGAGACCAGTGCTAATGCTATTGCTATCAGATGCTGTACCTGGGGCCCAGAGGAGAGACCAGTGCTAATGCTATTGCTATCAGATGCTGTACCTGGGGGCCCAGAGGAGAGACCAGTGCTAATGCTATTGCTATCAGATGCTGTACCTGGGGCCCAGAGGAGAGACCAGTGCTAATGCTATTGCTATCAGATGCTATACCTGGGGGGCCCAGAGGAGAGACCAGTGCTAATGCTATTGCTATCAGATGCTGTACCTGTGGGCCCAGAGGAGAGACCAGTGCTAATGCTATTGCTATCAGATGCTGTACCTGGGGGCCCAGAGGAGAGACCAGTGCTAATGCTATTGCTATCAGATGCTGTACCTGGCAGGGGCCCAGAGGAGAGACCAGTGCTAATGCTATTGCTATCAGATGCTGTACCTGTGGGCCCAGAGGAGAGACCAGTGCTAATGCTATTGCTATCAGATGCTGTACCTGTGGGCCCAGAGGAGAGACCAGTGCTAATGCTATTGCTATCAGATGCTGTACCTGGGGGCCCAGAGGAGAGACCAGTGCTAATGCTATTGCTATCAGATGCTGTACCTGGGGCCCAGAGGAGAGACCAGTGCTAATGCTATTGCTATCAGATGCTGTACCTGGCAGGGGCCCAGAGGAGAGACCAGTGCTAATGCTATTGCTATCAGATGCTGTACCTGGGGGCCCAGAGGAGAGACCAGTGCTAATGCTATTGCTATCAGATGCTGTACCTTGGCAGGGGCCCAGAGGAGAGACCAGTGCTAATGCTATTGCTATCAGATGCTGTACCTGGGGGCCCAGAGGAGAGACCAGTGCTAATGCTATTGCTATCAGATGCTGTACCTGTGGGCCCAGAGGAGAGACCAGTGCTAATGCTATTGCTATTGCTATCAGATGCTGTACCCAGGGGCCCAGAGGAGAGACCAGTGCTAATGCTATTGCTATCAGATGCTGTACCTGGGGCCCAGAGGAGAGACCAGTGCTAATGCTATTGCTATCAGATGCTGTACCTGGGGCCCAGAGGAGAGACCAGTGCTAATGCTATTGCTATCAGATGCTGTACCTGTGGGCCCAGAGGAGAGACCAGTGCTAATGCTATTGCTATCAGATGCTGTACCTGTGGGCCCAGAGGAGAGACCAGTGCTAATGCTATTGCTATCAGATGCTGTACCAGGGGCCCAGAGGAGAGACCAGTGCTAATGCTATTGCTATCAGATGCTGTACCTGGGGGCCCAGAGGAGAGACCAGTGCTAATGCTATTGCTATCAGATGCTGTACCTTGGCAGGGGCCCAGAGGAGAGACCAGTGCTAATGCTATTGCTATCAGATGCTGTACCTGGGGGCCCAGAGGAGAGACCAGTGCTAATGCTATTGCTATCAGATGCTGTACCTGTGGGCCCAGAGGAGAGACCAGTGCTAATGCTATTGCTATCAGATGCTGTACCTTGGCAGGGGCCCAGAGGAGAGACCAGTGCTAATGCTATTGCTATCAGATGCTGTACCTGTGGGCCCAGAGGAGAGACCAGTGCTAATGCTATTGCTATCAGATGCTGTACCTGGGGGCCCAGAGGAGAGACCAGTGCTAATGCTATTGCTATCAGATGCTGTACCTGTGGGCCCAGAGGAGAGACCAGTGCTAATGCTATTGCTATCAGATGCTATACCTGGGGCCCAGAGGAGAGACCAGTGCTAATGCTATTGCTATCAGATGCTGTACCTGTGGGCCCAGAGGAGAGACCAGTGCTAATGCTATTGCTATCAGATGCTGTACCTGGGGGCCCAGAGGAGAGACCAGTGCTAATGCTATTGCTATCAGATGCTGTACCTGGGGGCCCAGAGGAGAGACCAGTGCTAATGCTATTGCTATCAGATGCTGTACCTTGGCAGGGGCCCAGAGGAGAGACCAGTGCTAATGCTATTGCTATCAGATGCTGTACCTGGGGGCCCAGAGGAGAGACCAGTGCTAATGCTATTGCTATCAGATGCTGTACCTGGGGGCCCAGAGGAGAGACCAGTGCTAATGCTATTGCTATCAGATGCTGTACCTGTGGGCCCAGAGGAGAGACCAGTGCTAATGCTATTGCTATCAGATGCTGTACCTGGCAGGGGCCCAGAGGAGAGACCAGTGCTAATGCTATTGCTATCAGATGCTGTACCTGGGGCCCAGAGGAGAGACCAGTGCTAATGCTATTGCTATCAGATGCTGTACCTGTGGGCCCAGAGGAGAGACCAATGCTAATGCTATTGCTATCAGATGCTGTACCTTGGCAGGGGCCCAGAGGAGAGACCAGTGCTAATGCTATTGCTATCAGATGCTGTACCTGTGGGCCCAGAGGAGAGACCAGTGCTAATGCTATTGCTATCAGATGCTGTACCTTGGAAAGGGCCCAGAGACCAGTGCTAATGCTATTGCTATCAGATGCTGTACCTGTGGGCCCAGAGGAGAGACCAATGCTAATGCTATTGCTATCAGATGCTGTACCTGTGGGCCCAGAGGAGAGACCAGTGCTAATGCTATTGCTATCAGATGCTGTACCTGTGGGCCCAGAGGAGAGACCAGTGCTAATGCTATTGCTATCAGATGCTATACCGGGGGCCAAGAGGAGAGACCAGTGCTAATGCTATTGCTATCAGATGCTGTACCTGTGGGCCCAGAGGAGAGACCAGTGCTAATGCTATTGCTATCAGATGCTGTACCTGGGGCCCAGAGGAGAGACCAGTGCTAATGCTATTGCTATCAGATGCTGTACCTGGGGGCCCAGAGGAGAGACCAGTGCTAATGCTATTGCTATCAGATGCTATACCTGGGGGCCCAGAGGAGAGACCAGTGCTAATGCTATTGCTATCAGATGCTGTACCTGTGGGCCCAGAGGAGAGACCAGTGCTAATGCTATTGCTATCAGATGCTGTACCTTGGCAGGGGCCCAGAGGAGAGACCAGTGCTAATGCTATTGCTATCAGATGCTGTACCTGTGGGCCCAGAGGAGAGACCAGTGCTAATGCTATTGCTATCAGATGCTGTACCTGGGGGCCCAGAGGAGAGACCAGTGCTAATGCTATTGCTATCAGATGCTGTACCTGGGGGCCCAGAGGAGAGACCAATGCTAATGCTATTGCTATCAGATGCTGTACCTGTGGGCCCAGAGGAGAGACCAGTGCTAATGCTATTGCTATCAGATGCTGTACCTGGGGGCCCAGAGGAGAGACCAATGCTAATGCTATTGCTATCAGATGCTGTACCTTGGCAGGGTCCCAGAGCACCAATGCTAATGCTATTGCTATCAGATGCTGTACCTGGGGGCCCAGAGGAGAGACCAGTGCTAATGCTATTGCTATCAGATGCTGTACCTGGGGGCCCAGAGGAGAGACCAATGCTAATGCTATTGCTATCAGATGCTGTACCTTGGCAGGGGCCCAGAGGAGAGACCAGTGCTAATGCTATTGCTATCAGATGCTATACCTGGGGGCCCAGAGGAGAGACCAGTGCTAATGCTATTGCTATCAGATGCTGTACCTGTGGGCCCAGAGGAGAGACCAGTGCTAATGCTATTGCTATCAGATGCTGTACCTGGGGCCCAGAGGAGAGACCAGTGCTAATGCTATTGCTATCAGATGCTGTACCTTGGGGCCCAGAGGAGAGACCAGTGCTAATGCTATTGCTATCAGATGCTGTACCTGGGGGCCCAGAGGAGAGACCAGTGCTAATGCTATTGCTATCAGATGCTGTACCTGGCAGGGGCCCAGAGGAGAGACCAGTGCTAATGCTATTGCTATCAGATGCTGTACCTGGGGGCCCAGAGGAGAGACCAGTGCTAATGCTATTGCTATCAGATGCTGTACCTGTGGGCCCAGAGGAGAGACCAGTGCTAATGCTATTGCTATCAGACCAGTGCTAATGCTAATTGCTACCAGGATGCTGTACCTGGCAGGGGCCCAGAGGAGAGACCAGTGCTAATGCTATTGCTATCAGATGCTGTACCTGTGGGCCCAGAGGAGAGACCAGTGCTAATGCTATTGCTATCAGATGCTGTACCTGGGGCCCAGAGGAGAGACCAGTGCTAATGCTATTGCTATCAGATGCTGTACCTGGGGGCCCAGAGGAGAGACCAGTGCTAATGCTATTGCTATTGCTACCTGTGGGCCCAGAGGAGAGACCAGATGCTATTGCTATCAGATGCTGTACCTGGGGGCCCAGAGGAGAGACCAGTGCTAATGCTATTGCTATCAGATGCTGTACCTGGGGCCCAGAGGAGAGACCAGTGCTAATGCTATTGCTATCAGATGCTGTACCTGTGGGCCCAGAGGAGAGACCAGTGCTAATGCTATTGCTATCAGATGCTGTACCTGTGGGCCCAGAGGAGAGACCAGTGCTAATGCTATTGCTATCAGATGCTGTACCTGGGGGCCCAGAGGAGAGACCAGTGCTAATGCTATTGCTATCAGATGCTGTACCTGTGGGCCCAGAGGAGAGACCAATGCTAATGCTATTGCTATCAGATGCTGTACCTGTGGGCCCAGAGGAGAGACCAGTGCTAATGCTATTGCTATCAGATGCTGTACCTGTGGGCCCAGAGGAGAGACCAGTGCTAATGCTATTGCTATCAGATGCTATACCGGGGGCCCAGAGGAGAGACCAGTGCTAATGCTATTGCTATCAGATGCTGTACCTGGGGGCCCAGAGGAGAGACCAATGCTAATGCTATTGCTATCAGATGCTGTACCTGTGGGCCCATAGGAGAGACCAGTGCTAATGCTATTGCTATCAGATGCTGTACCTGGGGGCCCAGAGGAGAGACCAATGCTAATGCTATTGCTATCAGATGCTGTACCTGGCAGGGCCCAGAGGAGAGACCAGTGCTAATGCTATTGCTATCAGATGCTGTACCTGTGGGCCCAGAGGAGAGACCAGTGCTAATGCTATTGCTATCAGATGCTGTACCTGTGGGCCCAGAGGAGAGACCAGTGCTAATGCTATTGCTATCAGATGCTGTACCTGTGGGCCCAGAGGAGAGACCAGTGCTAATGCTATTGCTATCAGATGCTGTACCTGGGGGCCCAGAGGAGAGACCAGTGCTAATGCTATTGCTATCAGATGCTGTACCTGTGGGCCCAGAGGAGAGACCAGTGCTAATGCTATTGCTATCAGATGCTGTACCTGGGGGCCCAGAGGAGAGACCAGTGCTAATGCTATTGCTATCAGATGCTGTACCCAGAGGAGAGACCAGTGCTAATGCTATTGCTATCAGATGCTGTACCTGGGGCCCAGAGGAGAGACCATTGCTAATGCTATTGCTATCAGATGCTGTACCTGGGGGCCCAGAGGAGAGACCAATGCTAATGCTATTGCTATCAGATGCTGTACCTTGGCAGGGGCCCAGAGGAGAGACCAGTGCTAATGCTATTGCTATCAGATGCTGTACCTGGGGGCCCAGAGGAGAGACCAGTGCTAATGCTATTGCTATCAGATGCTGTACCTGTGGGCCCAGAGGAGAGACCAGTGCTAATGCTATTGCTATCAGATGCTGTACCTGGCAGGGGCCCAGAGGAGAGACCAGTGCTAATGCTATTGCTATCAGATGCTGTACCTGGGGGCCCAGAGGAGAGACCAGTGCTAATGCTATTGCTATCAGATGCTGTACCTGGGGCCCAGAGGAGAGACCAGTGCTAATGCTATTGCTATCAGATGCTGTACCTGCAGGGGCCCAGAGGAGAGACCAGTGCTAATGCTATTGCTATCAGATGCTGTACCTGGGGGCCCAGAGGAGAGACCAGTGCTAATGCTATTGCTATCAGATGCTGTACCTGTGGGCCCAGAGGAGAGACCAGTGCTAATGCTATTGCTATCAGATGCTGTACCTGGCAGGGGCCCAGAGGAGAGACCAGTGCTAATGCTATTGCTATCAGATGCTGTACCTGGGGGCCCAGAGGAGAGACCAGTGCTAATGCTATTGCTATCAGATGCTGTACCTGGGGGCCCAGAGGAGAGACCAGTGCTAATGCTATTGCTATCAGATGCTGTACCTGGCAGGGGCCCAGAGGAGAGACCAGTGCTAATGCTATTGCTATCAGATGCTGTACCTGGGGGCCCAGAGGAGAGACCAGTGCTAATGCTATTGCTATCAGATGCTGTACAGGGGCCCAGAGGAGAGACCAGTGCTAATGCTATTGCTATCAGATGCTGTACCTGGGGGCCCAGAGGAGAGACCAGTGCTAATGCTATTGCTATCAGATGCTGTACCTGGGGCCCAGAGGAGAGACCAGTGCTAATGCTATTGCTATCAGATGCTGTACCTACCTGGCAGGGGCCCAGAGGAGAGACCAGTGCTAATGCTATTGCTATCAGATGCTGTACCTGGGGCCCAGAGGAGAGACCAGTGCTAATGCTATTGCTTCAGATGCTGTACCTGGGGGCCCAGAGGAGAGACCAGTGCTAATGCTATTGCTATCAGATGCTGTACCTGCAGGGGCCCAGAGGAGAGACCAGTGCTAATGCTATTGCTATCAGATGCTGTACCTGGGGGCCCAGAGGAGAGACCAGTGCTAATGCTATTGCTATCAGATGCTGTACCTGCAGGGGCCCAGAGGAGAGACCAGTGCTAATGCTATTGCTATCAGATGCTGTACCTGGGGCCCAGAGGAGAGACCAGTGCTAATGCTATTGCTATCAGATGCTGTACCTGTGGGCCCAGAGGAGAGACCAGTGCTAATGCTATTGCTATCAGATGCTGTACCTGCAGGGGCCCAGAGGAGAGACCAGTGCTAATGCTATTGCTATCAGATGCTGTACCTGGGGCCCAGAGGAGAGACCAGTGCTAATGCTATTGCTATCAGATGCTGTACCTGGGGGCCCAGAGGAGAGACCAGTGCTAATGCTATTGCTATCAGATGCTGTACCTGGGGGCCCAGAGGAGAGACCAGTGCTAATGCTATTGCTATCAGATGCTGTACCTGGGGGCCCAGAGGAGAGACCAGTGCTAATGCTATTGCTATCAGATGCTGTACCTGGGGGCCCAGAGGAGAGACCAGTGCTAATGCTATTGCTATCAGATGCTGTACCTGGGGCCCAGAGGAGAGACCAGTGCTAATGCTATTGCTATCAGATGCTGTACCTGTGGGCCCAGAGGAGAGACCAGTGCTAATGCTATTGCTATCAGATGCTGTACCTGTGGGCCCAGAGGAGAGACCAGTGCTAATGCTATTGCTATCAGATGCTGTACCTGTGGGCCCAGAGGAGAGACCAGTGGGCTATTGCTATCAGATGCTGTACCTGGGGCCCAGAGGAGAGACCAGTGCTAATGCTATTGCTATCAGATGCTGTACCTGTGGGCCCAGAGGAGAGACCAGTGCTAATGCTATTGCTATCAGATGCTGTACCTGTGGGCCCAGAGGAGAGACCAGTGCTAATGCTATTGCTATCAGATGCTGTACCTGTGGGCCCAGAGGAGAGACCAGTGCTAATGCTATTGCTATCAGATGCTGTACCAGGGGCCCAGAGGAGAGACCAGTGCTAATGCTATTGCTATCAGATGCTGTACCTGGGGCCCAGAGGAGAGACCAGTGCTAATGCTATTGCTATCAGATGCTGTACCTGTGGGCCCAGAGGAGAGACCAGTGCTAATGCTATTGCTATCAGATGCTGTACCTGGCTGTACCTGGGGCCCAGAGGAGAGACCAGTGCTAATGCTATTGCTATCAGATGCTGTACCTGTGGGCCCAGAGGAGAGACCAGTGCTAATGCTATTGCTATCAGATGCTGTACCTGTGGGCCCAGAGGAGAGACCAGTGCTAATGCTAATTGCTATCAGATGCTGTACCTGTGGGCCCAGAGGAGAGACCAGTGCTAATGCTATTGCTATCAGATGCTGTACCTGGGCAGGGGCCCAGAGCACCAATGCTAATGCTATTGCTATCAGATGCTGTACCTGTGGGCCCAGAGGAGAGACCAGTGCTAATGCTATTGCTATCAGATGCTGTACCTGTGGGCCCAGAGGAGAGACCAGTGCTAAGGCTATTGCTATCAGATGCTGTACCTGTGGGCCCAGAGGAGAGACCAGTGCTAATGCTATTGCTATCAGATGCTGTACCTGTGGGCCCAGAGGAGAGACCAGTGCTAATGCTATTGCTATCAGATGCTGTACCTGTGGGCCCAGAGGAGAGACCAGTGCTAATGCTATTGCTATCAGATGCTGTACCTGTGGGCCCAGAGGAGAGACCAGTGCTAATGCTATTGCTATCAGATGCTATACCGGGGGCCCAGAGGAGAGACCAGTGCTAATGCTATTGCTATCAGATGCTGTACCTGTGGGCCCAGAGGAGAGACCAGTGCTAATGCTATTGCTATCAGATGCTGTACCTGTGCCCAGAGGGCCCAGAGGAGAGACCAGTGCTAATGCTAATGCCATTGCTATCAGATGCTGTACCTGTGGGCCCAGAGGAGAGACCAGTGCTAATGCTATTGCTATCAGATGCTGTACCTGTGGGCCCAGAGGAGAGACCAGTGCTAATGCTATTGCTATCAGATGCTGTACCTGTGGGCCCAGAGGAGAGACCAGTGCTAATGCTATTGCTATCAGATGCTGTACCTGGGGGCCCAGAGGAGAGACCAATGCTAATGCTATTGCTATCAGATGCTGTACCTGGGGGCCCAGAGGAGAGACCAGTGCTAATGCTATTGCTATCAGATGCTGTACCTGTGGGCCCAGAGGAGAGACCAGTGCTAATGCTATTGCTATCAGATGCTGTACCTGGGGGCCCAGAGGAGAGACCAGTGCTAATGCTATTGCTATCAGATGCTGTACCTTGGCAGGGGCCCAGAGGAGAGACCAGTGCTAATGCTATTGCTATCAGATGCTATACCGGGGGCCCAGAGGAGAGACCAGTGCTAATGCTATTGCTATCAGATGCTGTACCTGTGGGCCCAGAGGAGAGACCAGTGCTAATGCTATTGCTATCAGATGCTGTACCTGGGGGCCCAGAGGAGAGACCAGTGCTAATGCTATTGCTATCAGATGCTGTACCTGGGGGCCCAGAGGAGAGACCAGTGCTAATGCTATTGCTATCAGATGCTGTACCTGGGGGCCCAGAGGAGAGACCAGTGCTAATGCTATTGCTATCAGATGCTGTACCTGGCAGGGGCCCAGAGGAGAGACCAGTGCTAATGCTATTGCTATCAGATGCTGTACCTGGGGGCCCAGAGGAGAGACCAGTGCTAATGCTATTGCTATCAGATGCTGTACCTGTGGGCCCAGAGGAGAGACCAGTGCTAATGCTATTGCTATCAGATGCTGTACCTGTGGGCCCAGAGGAGAGACCAGTGCTAATGCTATTGCTATCAGATGCTGTACCTGTGGGCCCAGAGGAGAGACCAGTGCTAATGCTATTGCTATCAGATGCTGTACCTGGGGCCCAGAGGAGAGACCAGTGCTAATGCTATTGCTATCAGATGCTGTACCTGGGGGCCCAGAGGAGAGACCAGTGCTAATGCTATTGCTATCAGATGCTGTACCTGGGCCCAGAGGAGAGACCAATGCTAATGCTATTGCTATCAGATGCTGTACCTGGGGCCCAGAGGAGAGACCAGTGCTAATGCTATTGCTATCAGATGCTGTACCTGGGGGCCCAGAGGAGAGACCAGTGCTAATGCTATTGCTATCAGATGCTGTACCTGGGGCCCAGAGGAGAGACCAGTGCTAATGCTATTGCTATCAGATGCTGTACCTGTGGGCCCAGAGGAGAGACCAGTGCTAATGCTATTGCTATCAGATGCTGTACCTGTGGGCCCAGAGGAGAGACCAGTGCTAATGCTATTGCTATCAGATGCTGTACCTGTGGGCCCAGAGGAGAGACCAGTGCTAATGCTATTGCTATCAGATGCTGTACCTGTGGGCCCAGAGGAGAGACCAGTGCTAATGCTATTGCTATCAGATGCTGTACCTGACCAGGGGCCCAGAGGAGAGACCAGTGCTAATGCTATTGCTATCAGATGCTGTACCTGGGGGCCCAGAGGAGAGACCAGTGCTAATGCTATTGCTATCAGATGCTGTACCTGCAGGGCCCAGAGGAGAGACCAGTGCTAATGCTATTGCTATCAGATGCTGTACCTGGGGGCCCAGAGGAGAGACCAGTGCTAATGCTATTGCTATCAGATGCTGTACCTGGGGGCCCAGAGGAGAGACCAGTGCTAATGCTATTGCTATCAGATGCTGTACCTGGCAGGGGCCCAGAGGAGAGACCAGTGCTAATGCTATTGCTATCAGATGCTGTACCTGGGGGCCCAGAGGAGAGACCAGTGCTAATGCTATTGCTATCAGATGCTGTACCTGTGGGCCCAGAGGAGAGACCAGTGCTAATGCTATTGCTATCAGATGCTGTACCTGGGGGCCCAGAGGAGAGACCAATGCTAATGCTATTGCTATCAGATGCTGTACCTGGCAGGGGCCCAGAGGAGAGACCAGTGCTAATGCTATTGCTATCAGATGCTGTACCTGGGGCCCAGAGGAGAGACCAGTGCTAATGCTATTGCTATCAGATGCTGTACCTGGCAGGGGCCCAGAGGAGAGACCAGTGCTAATGCTATTGCTATCAGATGCTACCTGGGGGCCCAGAGGAGAGACCATAATGCTATTGCTATCAGATGCTGTACCTGGGGCCCAGAGGAGAGACCAGTGCTAATGCTATTGCTATCAGATGCTGTACCTTGGCAGGGGCCCAGAGGAGAGACCAGTGCTAATGCTATTGCTATCAGATGCTGTACCTGGGGGCCCAGAGGAGAGACCAGTGCTAATGCTATTGCTATCAGATGCTGTACCTGGGGGCCCAGAGGAGAGACCAGTGCTAATGCTATTGCTATCAGATGCTGTACCTGGCAGGGGCCCAGAGGAGAGACCAGTGCTAATGCTATTGCTATCAGATGCTGTACCTGGGGGCCCAGAGGAGAGACCAGTGCTAATGCTATTGCTATCAGATGCTGTACCTGGGGCCCAGAGGAGAGACCAGTGCTAATGCTATTGCTATCAGATGCTGTACCTGGGGGCCCAGAGGAGAGACCAGTGCTAATGCTATTGCTATCAGATGCTGTACCTGGGGGCCCAGAGGAGAGACCAGTGCTAATGCTATTGCTATCAGATGCTGTACCTGGGGGCCCAGAGGAGAGACCAATGCTAATGCTATTGCTATCAGATGCTGTACCTGTGGGCCCAGAGGAGAGACCAGTGCTAAGGCTATTGCTATCAGATGCTGTACCTGTGGGCCCAGAGGAGAGACCAGTGCTAATGCTATTGCTATCAGATGCTATACCGGGGGCCCAGAGGAGAGACCAGTGCTAATGCTATTGCTATCAGATGCTGTACCTGGGGGCCCAGAGGAGAGACCAATGCTAATGCTATTGCTATCAGATGCTGTACCTGTGGGCCCAGAGGAGAGACCAGTGCTAATGCTATTGCTATCAGATGCTATACCGGGGGCCCAGAGGAGAGACCAGTGCTAATGCTATTGCTATCAGATGCTGTACCTGGGGGCCCAGAGGAGAGACCAGTGCTAATGCTATTGCTATAAGATGCTGTACCTTGGCAGGGGCCCAGAGGAGAGACCAGTGCTAAGGCTATTGCTATCAGATGCTGTACCTGGGGGCCCAGAGGAGAGACCAGTGCTAATGCTATTGCTATCAGATGCTGTACCTGTGGGCCCAGAGGAGAGACCAGTGCTAATGCTATTGCTATCAGATGCTGTACCTGGGGCCCAGAGGAGAGACCAATGCTAATGCTATTGCTATCAGATGCTGTACCTTGGCAGGGGCCCAGAGGGGGCCCAGAGGAGAGACCAGTGCTAATGCTATTGCTATCAGATGCTGTACCTGGGGGCCCAGAGGAGAGACCAGTGCTAATGCTATTGCTATCAGATGCTGTACCTGTGGGCCCAGAGGAGAGACCAGTGCTAATGCTATTGCTATCAGATGCTGTACCTGGGGGCCCAGAGGAGAGACCAGTGCTAATGCTATTGCTATCAGATGCTGTACCTGGGGGCCCAGAGGAGAGACCAGTGCTAATGCTATTGCTATCAGATGCTGTACCTGGGGGCCCAGAGGAGAGACCAGTGCTAATGCTATTGCTATCAGATGCTGTACCTGGGGGCCCAGAGGAGAGACCAGTGCTAATGCTATTGCTATCAGATGCTGTACCTGCAGGGGCCCAGAGGAGAGACCAGTGCTAATGCTATTGCTATCAGATGCTGTACCTGGGGGCCCAGAGGAGAGACCAGTGCTAATGCTATTGCTACCTGCAGGGGCCCAGATGCTGTCAGACCTTGGCAGGGGCCCAGAGGAGAGACCAGTGCTAATGCTATTGCTATCAGATGCTATACCGGGGGCCCAGAGGAGAGACCAGTGCGAATGCTATTGCTATCAGATGCTGTACCTGTGGGCCCAGAGGAGAGACCAGTGCTAATGCTAATTGCTATCAGATGCTGTACCTGGGGGCCCAGAGGAGAGACCAGTGCTAATGCTATTGCTATCAGATGCTGTACCTGGGGGCCCAGAGGAGAGACCAGTGCTAATGCTATTGCTATCAGATGCTGTACCTGTGGGCCCAGAGGAGAGACCAGTGCTAATGCTATTGCTATCAGATGCTATACCGGGGGCCCAGAGGAGAGACCAGTGCTAATGCTATTGCTATCAGATGCTGTACCTGTGGGCCCATAGGAGAGACCAGTGCTAATGCTATTGCTATCAGATGCTGTACCTGGGGGGAGAGACCAGTGCTAATGCTATTGCTATCAGATGCTGTACCTGTGGGCCCAGAGGAGAGACCAGTGCTAATGCTATTGCTATCAGATGCTGTACCTTGGCAG
>NW_026281313.1:0-23043 GCF_023373465.1 Oncorhynchus keta
GTAATAACCCCTATCGCGCGGTAATAACCCCTATCGCGCGGTAATAACCCCTATCGCGCGGTAATAACACCCTATCGCGCGGTAATAACCCTATCGCGCGGTAATAACCCCTATCGCGAGGTAATAACCCTATTGCGCGGTAATAACCCCTATTACGAGGTAATAACCCTATATGCGAGGTAATAACCCCTATTACGAGGTAATAACCCCTATTACGAGGTAATAACCCTATTGCGCAGGTAATAACCCCTATTGCAGGTAATAACCCTATTGCGAGGTAATAACCCTATCGCGCGGTAATAACCCCTATCACGCGGTAATAACCCCTATCGCGCGGTAATAACCCCCTATCGCGCGGTAATAACCCCTATCGCGCGGTAATAACCCCTATCGCGCGGTAATAACTCTATCGCGCGGTAATAACCCTATCGCGCAGTAATAACCCCTATCGCGCAGTAATAACCCCTATTGCGCAGTAATAACCCCTATTGCGCAGGTAATAACCCCTATTGCAGCAGTAATAACCCCTATTACGAGGTAATAACCCCTATTACGAGGTAATAACCCCTATTACGAGGTAATAACCCCTATTACGAGGTAATAACCCCTATTACGAGGTAATAACCCCTATTACGAGGTAATAACCCCTATTACGAGGTAATAACCCCTATTACGAGGTAATAACCCCTATTGCGCGGTAATAACCCCTATTGCGCGGTAATAACCCTATTACGAGGTAATAACCCCTGTTGCGCAGTAATAACCCCTATTACGAGGTAATAACCCCTATTGCGCAGTAATAACCCCTATTGGTAGTGAAAGGTAGAAGGTTTTAATACAAATGATTTCTGTGTTGTTGTTCGAAATGAGTTGAGTTTCTGAAGTTCTTTTCGCATTTCTAGTTTGTTCCTCTATCCAAGTGACTTGATTGGAAAACGAGGACCACTCACAATAATCGTCTGTCTGTCTGCCTGCCTGTCTGCCTGCCTGTCTGCCTGCCTGTCTGCCTGCCTGTCTGCCTGCCTGCCTGTCTGCCTGCCTGCCTGCCTGCCTCAGCATTACCCTCTGTACCGGGTGAGTGATGCGGGCTGTACGGGTCGGGATGCTGCTCCTCCTGAAGAGCGCCACCTGCTGTTCAGAGAGAAGTACGACGTGCTGTCTCAGGAGGCCTCTCACAGGGTACGTGGACCACTGATAGACTGGTCCCACATCAGTTTGTGCTCTTGCCAACCTCAATTTGCTGTCATTATGAAGCCCAACGTGTTTTGTATGGCAATGAGTGACGTGAGGTAAAGCACATGGTTTGGTGCACATGGTCAGGCGGTGTCTCAACTTATTGTTGAGAGTTTGAATAGAAGAATAGACAACAGTCAATCTATTATCCCATGTCAGATAACATTTTATAGATTATCAATCTAAATTTGGATGTAATCATGGCTGTTATCATGGCTGAATAGCTGACCAGGCTACCCAAGGCTTGTGCCCAGGGGCCCTGACCTCCAGGGGCCCTGACCACCAGGGGCCCAGACTCCAGGGGCCCTGACCACCAGGGCCCTGACCTCCAGGGGCCCTGACCACCAGGGGCCCTGACCTCCAGGCGCCCTGACCACCAGGGGCCCTGACCACCAGGGGCCCTGACCACCAGGGGGCCCTGACCACCAGGGGGCCCTGACCACCAGGGGCCCTGACACCAGGGGCCCTGACCACCAGGGGGCCCTGACCACCAGGGCCCTGACCTCCAGGGGCCCTGACCACCAGGGGCCCTGACCACCAGGGGCCCTGACCACCAGGGGCCCTGACCACCAGGGGCCCTGACCTCCAGGGGGCCCTGACCACCAGGGGCCCTGACCACCAGGGGCCCTGACCTCCAGGGGCCCTGACCACCAGGGGCCCCTGACCACCAGGGGCCCTGACCACCAGGGGGCCCTGACCTCCAGGGGCCCTGACCTCCAGGGCCCTGACCACCAGGGGCCCTGACCACCAGGGGCCCTGACCCTCCAGGGGCCCTGACCACCAGGGGGCCCTGACCACCAGGGGCCCTGACCACCAGGGGCCCTGACCACCAGGGGGCCCTGACCAGGGGCCCTGGACCACCAGGGGCCCTGACCACCAGGGGGACCACCAGGGGCCCTGACCACCAGGGGGCTCTGACCTCCAGGGGCCCTGACCACCAGGGGCCCTGACCTCCAGGGGCCCTGACCACCAGGGGCCCTGACCACCAGGGGACCTCCAGGGGCCCTGACCACCAGGGGCCCTGACCTCCAGGGGCCCTGACCTCCAGGGGGCCCCATTGATTTTGTTAGTCACCACTCAGATATACAAACATGGCAAATGAGTAGAACTGCAGGGAATTAGGATTAAAACTGAAAAATGTTCTCTCCATCCCCAATGGCAAAATGTGTAAAATTACAAGACATCAAGATTTGAATGCAGTTTCTATGCTCCAATGATTAAATGTTGAATACTGGCAATCACAGTGTGCTGTTAGGTGTCCAGTTATATGACAACCATTTGATTGTTTGATGTGTTGACTGAGATTACTGAGATTACTATTGTTAAAAGACCATAAAAAGCTATTGTTTAACTTATTTGTTTCCGACCGCTGCCCACCACTCAGATTATAATTTGGCCCACCAAATCCCAAAGTACCAGATGTCTGTCACTAGACCAGGGACGGTACCAGATGTCTGTCACTAGACCAGGACGGTACCAGATGTCTGTCACTAGACCAGGGACGTACCAGATGTCTGTCACTAGACCAGGGACGGTACCAGATGTCTGTCACTAGACCAGGACGGTACCAGATGTCTGTCACTAGACCAGGGGACGGTACCAGATGTCTGTCACTAGACCAGGGACGGTACCAGATGTCTGTCACTAGACCAGGGGACGGTACCAGATGTCTGTCACTAGACCAGGGACGGTACCAGATGTCTGTCACTAGACCAGGGACGGTACCAGATGTCTGTCACTAGACCAGGGACGGTACCAGACACAGATGTCTGTCACTGTAGGACCAGGGACGGTACCAGATGTCTGTCACTAGACCAGGGACGGTACCAGATGTCTGTCACTAGACCAGGGACGGTACCAGATGTCTGTCACTAGACCAGGGACGGTACCAGGTGTCTGGCACTAGACCAGGGACGGTACCAGATGTCTGTCACTAGACCAGGGACGGTACCAGATGTCTGTCACTAGACCAGGGGGTACCAGGTGTCTGCACTAGACCAGGACGGTGTCAGGTGTCTGTCACTCAGACCAGGGACGGTACCAGGTGTCTGTCACTAGACCAGGGACGGTACCAGGTGTCTGTCACTAGACCAGGTGTCACCATGCAGCGGTCATTGACCTATCACCAACAGAGCTGTAATAAGAAGCCTGGTTACCCAGTAAACCATTATCTTGTAGAGTCAGTTGGCCAAATCAAATCAAATGTATTTATATAGCCCTTCGTACATCAGCTGATATCAGCAAAGTGCTGTACAGAAACCCAGCCTAAAACCCCAAACAGCAAAACAATGCAGGTGTAGAAGCACGGTGGCAAGGAAAACTCCCTAGAAAGGCCAAAACCTAGGGAAGAAACCTAGAGAGGACCCAGGCTATGTGTGGTGGCCAGTCCTCTTCTGGCTGTGCCGGGTGGAGATTATAACAGAACATGGCCAAGATGTTCAAATGTTCATAAATGACCAGCATGGTCGAATAATAAGGCAGAACAGTTGAAACTGGAGCAGCAGCACGGCCAGGTGGACTGGGGACAGCAAGGAGTCATCATGTCAGGTAGTCCTGAGGCACGGTCCTTGGGCTCAGGTCCTCCGAGAGAGAGAAAGAAAGAGAGAAAGAGAGAATTAGAGAGAGCACACTTAAATTCACAGGACACCGAATAGGACAGGAGAAGTACTCCAGATATAACAAACTGACCCTAGCCCCGACACAAACTACTGCAGCGTAGGATACTGACGCTGAGATAATATTACATTTGCCATTGGTGCGAGGTTCAAGTCACAGGCGGCTGGTGGCATCTTAAATGGGGAAGACAGGTTCATAGTAACGGCTGGAACGGTATGAATGAACCCTGCCATTATTATGACCCGCTCTCCCCTCACCAGCCTCCTGGGGTACAGGTATGATGAAAGATTCTTTCCCTTCATCCTCCCAGCTGTTGCAATGGTTTAAGCCCCGCCTGGTTCTCAGTGGCCACACCCACAGCGGCTGTCAGGTTCTCCATGACAACCGGTACACAGAGATCAGTGTTCCGGCCCTTCAACTGGAGGAACCGCAACAATCCCAGTTTCATCCTGGTAAGTCACTCAATCAGTAATAAACCTCTCCACTGGGACACCCAGATGTTTCACAATGTTATTTGTAGCCCTGAACTAGCTCACCTGATTACCCCAAGTCAAGGACTTGAGGGTGAGTGACGAGTCGAATCTGGTGTGCTAGCTCTGGATTAGATCAAACTAACTGACCTACGAACTCTGATGTTACTCTGATACAGAGCTGTTTTGTGCTTTGGCCTTCTCTCGTATTCGGAAAGTATTCAGACCCCTTGACTTTTCCACATGTTGTTTACGTTACAGCCTTATTCTAAAAATGTATTAAATAATTGTTTCCCCTCATCAATCTACACTCAATACCAATATGACAAAGCAAATACTTTTATTTTCTTATACATTTATATATATGTATAAAAATTAAAAAACACACATTTACATAAGTATTGAGACTCTTTACTCAGTACTTTGTTGAAGCATCTTTGGCAGCGATTACAGTCTTGAGTCGTCTTGGGTATGACGCTACAAGCTTGGCACACCTGTATTTGGGAGTTTCTCCCATTCTTCGCTGCAGATCCTCTCAAGCTCTGTCAGGTTGGATGGGGATCGTTGCTGCACAGCTGTTTTCAGGTCTCTCCAGAGATATTGGATTGGGTTCAAGTCAGGGTTCTGGCTGCGACACTGAAGGACATTCAGAGACTTGTCCCAAAGCCAAATCAAATCAAATGTATTTATATAGCCCTTCGTACATCAGCTGATATCTCAAAGTAAACCTAGAGAGGAACCAGGCTATGTGGGGTGGCCAGTCCTCTTCTGGCTGTGCCGGGTGGAGAGGAACCAGGCTATGTGGGGTGGCCAGTCCTCTTCTGGCTGTGCCGGGTGGAGAGGAACCAGGCTATGTGGGGTGGCCAGTCCTCTTCTGGCTGTGCCGGGTGGAGAGGAACCAGGCTATGTGGGGTGGCCAGTCCTCTTCTGGCTGTGCCGGGTGGAGATTATAACAGAACATGGCATTGTCTTGGCTGTGTGCTTAGGGTCATTGTCCTATTAGAAGGTGAACTTTCACCCCAGTCTGAGGTCCTGAGCGCTCTGGAGCAGGTTTTCATCAAGGATCTCTGTACTTTTCTCTGTTCATCTTTCACTTGATCCTTACTTGTCTCCCAGTCCCTGCTGTGGCCATCTCTAGGAATAGTCTTGGTGGTTCCAAACTTCTTCCATTTAAGAATGGTGGAGGCCACTGTGTTCTTGGGGACCTTCAATGCTGCAGAAATGTTTTGGGACCCTTTCCCAGATCTGTGCCTCGACTCAATCCTGTCTCGGCTCTCTACGGACAATTCCTTCGACCTTATGGCTTGGTTTTCGCTCTGTCATGCACTGTAAACTGTGGGAGCTTTTCCAAATAATGCCCAATCAATTGAATTTACCACAGATGGACTCCAAACAAGTTGTAGAAACATCTCAATGATGATCAATGGGAAGCAGGATACACCTGAGGTCAATTTCAAGTCTCATAGCAAAGTGCCTGAATAGTTATGGCAGTGTGATGTCATTATGGGGCAGTGTGATGTCATTATGGGGCAGTGTGATGTCATTATGGGGTAGTGTGATGTCATTATGGGGCAGTGTGATGTCATTATGGGGTAGTGTGATGTGCAGTGTGATGTCATTATGGGGTAGTGTGATGTCATTATGGGGTAGTGTGATGTCATTATGGGGTAGTGTGATGTCATTATGGGGCAGTGTGATGTCATTATGGGGTAGTGTGATGTGCAGTGTGATGTCATTATGGGGTAGTGTGATGTCATTATGGGGTAGTGTGATGTCATTATGGGGTAGTGTGATGTCATTATGGGGTAGTGTGATGTCATTATGGGGCAGGGTGATGTCATTATGGGGCAGGGTGATGTCATTATGGGGCAGTGTGATGTCATTATGGGGCAGGGTGATGTCATTATGGGGCAGTGCGATGTCATTATGGGGCAGTGTGATGTCATTATGGGGCAGGGTGATGTCATTATGGGGCAGTGTGATGTCATTATGGGGCAGGGTGATGTCATTATGGGGCAGTGCGATGTCATTATGGGGCAGGGTGATGCCATTATGGGGCAGTGTGATGTCATTATGGGGCAGGGTGATGTCATTATGGGGCAGGGTGATGTCATTATGGGGCAGTGTGATGTCATTATGGGGCAGGGTGATGTCATTATGGGGTATTGTGTATAGATTGAGGAAAATAATTAATTGAAACTATTTTAGCACACGGCTGTAAATTCTAACAAAATGTGGAAAAAGGGAAGGGGTCTGAATACTTGCCGAATGCCCTGTACGCCATAGACACAATAGATACAGTATTACCTTTCTTTCTCTCCCTCTCAGGGTTCTTTCTCTCCAAGCGGTTACGGCCTGTCGAAGTGTTTCCTTCCAGAGGAGAGTACGGTGATAGCGCTGTACTGTTCTACCGGAGCCAGCCTCCTCCTCCTCCCTCTGGTCCACTGCCTGTGGATAAGAGGCCTTCTCCGGTGCCTCAACTTCTGTCCCATCAGCAAACACAAGTCTCTCTGATCGTCTCAGGTAGAGGTTGTCCCTGACTGCTGAATGATACAGGGTCAGATGCTGGATGCTGTCGTCCCTCTAATGCAGAGAGGTGGCTATGCTGTCATGAAAAGAGGTGGCTATGCTGTCATGAAAAGAGGTGGCTATGCTGTCGTCCCTCTCATGAAAAGAGGTGGCTATGCTGTCGTCCCTCTCATGCAGAGAGGTGGCTATGCTGTCGTCCCTGTCATGCAGAGAGGTGACTATGCTGTCGTCCCTCTCATGAAAAGAGGTGGCTATGCTGTCGTCCCTCTCATTCAGAGAGGTGGCTATGCTGTCGTCCCTCTCATGCAGAGAGGTGGCTATGCTGTCGTCCCTCTCATGCAGAGAGGTGGCTATGCTGTCGTCCCTCTCATGAAAAGAGGTGACTATGCTGTCGTCCCTGTCATGCAGAGAGGTGGCTATGCTGTCGTCCCTCTCATGCAGAGAGGTGGCTATGCTGTCGTCCCGGTCATGCAGAGAGGTGGCTATGCTGTCGCCCCTCTCATGAAAAGAGGTGGCTATGCTGTCGTCCCTCTCATGCAGAGAGGTGGCTATGCTGTCGTCCCTCTCATGAAAAGAGGTGGCTATGCTGTCGTCCCTCTCATGAAAAGAGGTGGCTATGCTGTCGTCCCTCTCATGCAGAGAGGTGGCTATGCTGTCGTCCCGGTCATGCAGAGAGGTGGCTATGCTGTCGTCCCTGTCATGCAGAGAGGCGGCTATGCTGTCGTCCCTGTCATGCAGAGAGGTGGCTATGCTGTCGCCCTCTCATGCAGAGAGGTGGCTATGCTAATTAGTATTGGGGATACAGTGATCTGATTCTAGATCTGTAGTTAGGACAGCTTCTACCTGGAGAGCACCTGTGTGTTGGAATCACGTTGGATCTATTCATGCCATTTCTACCCCCTCTACCCCCGAGAAGAATTAAAGTTCAGTCTCCCATCTCCTGCCTGTATTCATAAAACCATCTCAGAGTAGTAGTGCTGAACTAGGATCAGAGCCTATTCCCGTCCATGTCATCTCATTCATTGTGATCTCAAAGGCTAAACTGATCCTAGATCAGCAGTCCTACTCTGGAGGAGGGTTTATGACTACAGGTTCTGATCTCTGTACGGCCTGGATATACAGTACAGAAGTCTGATACAAGATATGCATGTCTTCAACCAGCATTTGATGTATAGTATTGACACACACACACACACACACACACACACACACACACACACACACACACACACACACACACACACACACACACACACACACACACACACACACACACACACACACACACACACACACACACACCTACCTTATGGCCCTAATGTGTTAATGTGCTTCTTTGAAGACCGTTGTTTTACACCAGGTTTATTTTTCCTGTGTAAATCCCTGATGTAAATACTAATAAATAAAATAAAAAGCAGATTATTGTCAACAGAGTTCGGGTGAATTTTGTCTGCGGCAGAGCCATCTGGAAACACTTGCTATTACAGCGCGTTGACCTCAGTTAACCAGGAACTAACGAGGCATGAAACTGTCTCAACTGCATCATTACCACCGTAGCGACACGGTAAAGAAAGTGAAACATATTAAAAAGGATCCTATTTACTTATATTTTAACCTTAAATTATTTTACCTTTATTTAACTAGGCAAGTCAGTTAAGAATAAATTCTTATTTTCAATGACGGACTTTGGTACAGTGGGTTAACTGGTCTAGGAACAGTGGGTTAACTGGTCTAGGAACAGTGGGTTAACTGGTCTAGGAACAGTGGGTTAACTGGTCTAGGAACAGTGGGTTAACTGGTCTAGGAACAGTGGGTTAACTGGTCTAGGATCAGTGGGTTAACTGGTCTAGGAACAGTGGGTTAACTGGCCTAGGAACAGTGGGTTAACTGGTCTAGGAACAGTGGGTTAACTGGTCTAGGAACAGTGGGTTAACTGGTCTAGGAACAGTGGGTTAACTGGTCTAGGAACAGTGGGTTAACTGGTCTAGGAACAGTGGGTTAACTGGCCTAGGAACAGTGGGTTAACTGGTCTAGGAACAGTGGGTTAACTGGTCTAGGAACAGTGGGTTAACTGGTCTAGGAACAGTGGGTTAACTGGTCTAGGATCAGTGGGTTAATTGGTCTAGGAACAGTGGGTTAACTGGCCTAGGAACAGTGGGTTAACTGGTCTAGGAACAGTGGGTTAACTGGTCTAGGAACAGTGGGTTAACTGGTCTAGGAACAGTGGGTTAACTGGTCTAGGAACAGTGGGTTAACTGGTCTAGGAACAGTGGGTTAACTGGCCTAGGAACAGTGGGTTAACTGGTCTAGGAACAGTGGGTTAACTGGCCTAGGAACAGTGGGTTAACTGGTCTAGGAACAGTGGGTTAACTGGCCTAGGAACAGTGGGTTAACTGGCCTAGGAACAGTGGGTTAACTGGTCTAGGAACAGTGGGTTAACTGGTCTAGGAACAGTGGTTTAACTGCCTTGTTCAGGGGCAGAACGACAGATTTGTACCTCGTCAGCTCGAGGATTCGAACTTGCAACCTTTCGGTTAAGAGTCCAACGCTCTAACCACTAGGCTACCCTGCCGCCCCTACACTCTAACCACTAGGCTACCCTGCCGCCCCTACACTCTAACCACTAGGCTACCCTGCCGCCCCTACACTCTAACCACTAGGCTACCCTGCCACCCCTAAACTCTAACCACTAGGCTACCCTGCCGCCCCTACACTCTAACCTCTAGGCTACCTGCCGTCCCTACACTCTAACCACTAGGCTACCCTGCCGCCCCTACACTCTAACCACTAGGCTACCCTGCCGCCCCTACACTCTAACCACTAGGCTACCTGCCGTCCCTACACTCTAACCACTAGGCTACCCTGCCGCCCCTACACTCTAACCACTAGGCTACCCTGCCGCCCCTACACTCTAACCACTAGGCTACCTGCCGTCCCTACACTCTAACCACTAGGCTACCCTGCCACCTCTACACTCTAACCACTAGGCTACCCTGCCGCCCCTACACTCTAACCACTAGGCTACCCTACCGCCCCTACACTCTAACCACTAGGCTACCCTGCCACCTCTACACTCTAACCACTAGGCTACCCTGCCACCTCTACACTCTAACCACTAGGCTACCCTGCCTCCTCTACACTCTAACCACTAGGCTACCCTGCCTCCTCTACACTCTAACCACTAGGCTACCCTGCCTCCTCTACACTCTAACCACTAGGCTACCCTGCCTCCTCTACACTCTAACCACTAGGCTACCCTGCCTCCTCTACACTCTAACCACTAGGCTACCTGCCTCCTCTACACTCTAACCACTAGGCTACACTGCCGCCTCTACACTCTAACCACTAGGCTACCCTGCCTCCTCTACACTCTAACCACTAGGCTACCCTGCCACCTCTACACTCTAACCACTAGGCTACCCTGCCGCCCCTACACTCTAACCACTAGGCTACCCTGCCTCCTCTACACTCTAACCACTAGGCTACCCTGCCTCCTCTACACTCTAACCACTAGGCTACCCTGCCGCCTCTACACTAGTAACTGAAAGGTTGCAAGATCGAATCCCTGAGCTGACGAGTTAACAATCTGTCGTTCTGCCCCTGAACGAGGCAGTTAACCCACTGTTCCCCTGAACGAGGCAGTTAACCCACTGTTCCCCTGAACGAGGCAGTTAACCCACTGTTCCCCTGAACGAGGCAGTTAACCCACTGTTCCCCTGAACGAGGCAGTTAACCCACTGTTCCCTGAACGAGGCAGTTAACCCACTGTTCCCCTGAACGAGGCAGTTAACCCACTGTTCCCCTGAACGAGGCAGTTAACCCACTGTTCCCCTGAACGAGGCAGTTAACCCACTGTTCCCCTGAACGAGGCAGTTAACCCACTGTTCCCATGAACGAGGCAGTTAACCCACTGTTCCCCTGAACAAGGCAGTTAACCCACTGTTCCCCTGAACAAGGCAGTTAACCCACTGTTCCCTGAACGAGGCAGTTAACCCACTGTTCCCTGAACGAGGCAGTTAACCCCACTGTTCCCTGAACGAGGCAGTTAACCCACTGTTCCCCTGAACGAGGCAGTTAACCCACTGTTCCCCTGAACAAGGCAGTTAACCCACTGTTAACCCTAGGCAGTCATTGAAAGTAAGAATTTGTTCTTAACTGACTTGACTAGTTAAATAAAGGTAAAAACATTTTTTTTTAAAAGTGTTGGTATTAGGCTGATTGGTCGGCTATTTGAGCCAGTAAAGCCAGTACACTATATACCCTACAGAGACACTATATACACTACAGAGACACTATATACACTATATACACTACAGAGACACTATATACACTACAGAGACACTATATACACTACAGAGACACTATATACACTACAGAGACACTATATACACTACATAGACACTATATACACTACAGAGACACTATATACACTATATAAACACTATATATACTACAGAGACACTATATACACTACATAGACACTATATACACTACATAGACACTATATACACTATATAAACACTATATATACTACAGAGACACTATATACACTACAGAGACACTATATACACTACATAGACACTATATACACTACATAGACACTATATACACTACATAGACACTATATACACTACAGAGACACTATATACACTACATAGACACTATCTATATACACTACATAGACACTATATACACTATATACCCTATAGAGACACTATATACCCTACAGAGAAACTATATACACTATAGAGGCAATATATAACACTATATACACACGACAGAGACACTGTATACACTATAGAGACACTATATACACTACAGGGACACTATACACACTATATACCCTATAGAGACACTATATACACTATATACACTATATAAACACTATATATATACTACAGAGACACTGTATACACTACAGAGACACTATACACACTACAGAGACACTATATACACTATATAAACACTATATATATACTACAGAGACACTATATACACTATATACACTATATAAACACTATATATATATACTACAGAGACACTATATACCCTATAGAGACACTATATAAACACTATATATATACACTACAGAGACACTATATACACTACAGAGACACTATATACCCTATAGAGACACTATATACCCTATAGAGACACGATATACACTAGAGACACTATATATACTATACACACTATATACCTTATAGAGACACTATATACACTACAGAGACGCTATATACACTACAGAGACACTATATACACTACATAGACACTATATACACTATATAAACACTATATATATACTACAGAGACACTATATACACTACGAGACACTATATACACTACAGAGACACTATATACACTAGAGACACTATATACACTATACACACTATATACCCTATAGAGACACTATATACCCTACAGAGACACTATATACCCTACAGAGACACTATATACCCTACAGAGACACTATATACACTACAGATACACTATATACACTACATAGACACTATATACACTATATACACTACAGAGACACTATATAGACTACATAGACACTATATAGACTACATAGACACTATATACACTATAGAGACACTATATACACTACAGAGACACTATATAGACTACATAGACACTATATACACTATAGAGACACTATATACACTACAGAGACACTATATACACTATAGAGACACTATATAGACTACATAGACACTATATACACTATAGAGACACTATATACACTACATATACACTATATACACTATATACACTACAGAGACACTATACACACTATATACCCTATAGAGACACTA
Organism: Oncorhynchus keta; assembly: GCF_023373465.1. Lineage (NCBI taxonomy): Eukaryota > Metazoa > Chordata > Actinopteri > Salmoniformes > Salmonidae > Oncorhynchus > Oncorhynchus keta. Next base: position 12,668 of record NW_026281313.1, read on the forward strand.
TATACACCCTATAGAGACACTATATATACACTATAGATATACTACAGAGACACTATATACACTACAGAGACACTATATACACTATAGAGGCACTATATACACTATAGATATACTACATAGACACTATATATATACACTACAGAGAGACTATATATACTACAGAGACACTAGACACACTATATAGACTAGAGACTAGACACATTATATAGACTAGAGACATTATATAGACTAGAGACTAGACACATATAGACTAGACACATTATATAGACTAGAGACACTATAGAGACTAGACACACTATAGAGACTAGACACACTATAGAGACTAGACACACTATGTAGACTATAGACACTATATAGACTAGAAACATTATATAGACTAGACACACTATAGAGACTAGACACACTATATAGACTAGACACACTATATAGACTAGACACACTATATAGACTAGACACTGTATAGACTAGACACATTATATAGACTAGACACATTATATAGACTAGACACACTATATAGACTAGAGACTAGACACATTATATAGACTATAGACACTATATAGACTAGAGACACTATATAGACTAGAGACACTATATAGACTAGAGACACTATATAGACTAGACACACTATATAGACTAGACACTGTATAGACTAGACACATTATATAGACTAGACACATTATATAGATTATAGACACTATATAGACTAGAGACTAGACACACTATATATACTATAGACACTATACAGACTAGAGACACTATACAGACTAGAGACTAGACACACTATATGGGGCGGCAGCGTAGCCTAGTGGTTAGAGCGTTGGACTAGTAACCGGAAGGTTGTGAGTTCAAACCCCCGAGCTGATAAGGTACAAATCTGTCGTTCTGCCCCTGAACAGGCAGTTAACCCACTGTTCCCAGGCCGTCATTGAAAATAAGAATATGTTCTTAACTGACTTGCCTGGTTAAATAAAGGTAAAAAAATATAGACTAGAGACATTATATAGACTAGAGACACTATATAGACTAGACACACTATATAGACGAGAGACATTATATAGACTAGACACACTATATAGACTAGAGACATTATATAGACTAGACACACTATATAGACTCGACACATTATATAGACTAGAGACACTATATAGACTAGAGGCATTATATAGACTAGACACAGTATATAGACTAGAGACATTATAGACTATATACTAGACACACTATATAGACTAGAGACTAGACACATTATATAGACTAGAGACATTATAAAGACTAGACACACTATATAGACTAGAGACTAGACACATTATAGACTAGAGACACTATAGAGATTAGAGACTAGACACACTATATAGACTATAGACACTATATAGACTAGACACATTATATAGATTAGAGACTAGACACACTATATAGACTAGAGACATTATATAGACTAGACACACTATATAGACTCGACACATTATATAGACTAGAGACACTATATAGACTAGAGGCATTATATAGACTAGACACACTATATAGACTAGACACATTATATAGACTAGAGACTAGACACACTCTATAGACTATAGACTAGAGACATTATATAGACTAGACACACTATATAGACTAGAGACTAGACACACTCTATAGACTATAGACTAGAGACATTATATAGACTAGACACACTATAGAGATTAGAGACTAGACACACTATATAGACTAGAGACTAGACACACTATATAGACTAGACACACTATATAGACTAGACACACTATATAGACTAGACACAGTATGTAGACTATATACTAGACACACTATATAGACTATAGACTAGACACACTATATAGACTAGACACACTATATAGACTAGAGACTAGACACACTCTATAGACTATAGACTAGAGACATTATATAGACTAGACACACTATAGAGATTAGAGACTAGACACACTATATAGACTAGAGACTAGACACACTATATAGACTAGACACACTATATAGACTAGACACACTATATAGACTAGACACACTATATAGACTAGACACACTATATAGACTAGACACATTATATAGACTAGACACACTATATAGACTAGAGACACTATAGACTAGACACATTATATAGACTAGACACACTATATAGACTAGAGACTAGACACACTATATAGACTAGAGACATTATATAGACTAGACACACTATATAGACTAGAGACATTATATAGACTAGACACATTATATAGATACACTATATAGACTAGACACACTATATAGACTAGAGACACTATATAGACTAGAGACACTATATAGACTAGAGACACTATATAGACTAGACACACTATATAGACAAGAGACACTATATAGACTAGAGACATTATATAGACTAGACACACTATATAGACTAGACACACTATATAGACTAGAGACACTATATAGACTAGACACACTATATAGACTAGAGACACTATATAGACTAGACACACTATATAGACTAGAGACACTATATAGACTAGAGACACTATATAGACTAGAGACACTATATAGACTAGACACACTATATGGACTGGACACGCACTATAGAGACTAGAGACACTATATAGACTGGACACTATATAGACTGACACACTATATGGACTAGACACTATATGGACTAGGACACTATATGGACTAGAGACACTATATGGACTAGACACACTATATGAGACTAGAGACTAGACACACTATATAGACTAGAGACTAGACACACTATATAGACTAGACACTATATAGACTAGAGACACTATATGGACTAGAGACACTATATAGACTAGACACACTATATAGACTAGAGACTAGACACACTATATAGACTAGAGACTAGACACACTATATAGACTAGAGACACTATATAGACTAGAGACACTATATAGACTAGAGACTAGACACACTATATAGACTAGAGACTAGACACACTATATAGACTAGAGACACTATATAGACTAGAGACACTATATATACTAGAGACTAGACACACTATATAGACTAGACACACTATATAGACTAGAGACACTATATAGACTAGAGACTAGACACACTATATAGACTAGAGACACTATATAGACTAGACACACTATATAGACTAGAGACACTATATAGACTAGACACACTATATAGACTAGAGCCATTATATAGACTAGACACACTATATAGACTAGAGACATTATATAGACTAGAGACATTATATAGACTAGACACATTATATAGACTAGAGACATTATATAGACTAGAGACACTATATAGACTAGACACACTATATAGACTAGAGCCATTATATAGACTAGACACACTATATAGACTAGAGACATTATATAGACTAGAGACATTATATAGACTAGACACACTATATAGACTAGAGACATTATATAGACTAGACACACTACACATATTTTTTTTGTCACGATCATCCCCAGCAACAGGTCCACTGGGTCAGAGAAAGGGTGGTTACCATGCCAACAGCTTCAGTCAGTCCGTTCAACGTGTAGATTTGCTTTACATTGGGTCCAGTTGTCATCGTTGTTGCATCCTCATCATCTCAGGGATTTTTAGGTGGGTTGAAATTATGTGGAAACCACGTTGATTTAACAGCCATTTCCTAGTTAACTGTTGGTGTGCTGTGGACCTCATGTTCCTCTTGGTGCATCGGGGAGGCATAACACTCACTCTCTCTCCTCTCACACACTGACTCTCTCCTCTCTCACACTGACTCTCTCCTCTCACACACTGACTCTCTCTCCTCTCATAAATCTCTCTCCTCTCACACACTCCTCTCACACACTGACTCTCTCTCTCTTCACATTGACTCTCTCTCCTCTCACACACTGACTCTCTCTCCTCTCACACCGACTCTCTCTCCTCTCACACACTCTCTCTCCTCTCACACACTCTCTCTCCTCTCACACACTCTCTCTCCTCTCACACACTCTCTCTCCTCTCACACACTCTCTCTCCTCTCACACACTCTCTCTCCTCTCACACACTCTCTCTCCTCTCACACACTCTCTCTCCTCTCACACACTCTCTCTCCTCTCACACACTCTCTCTCCTCTCACACACTCTCTCTCCTCTCACACAGACTCTCTCTCCTCTCACACCGACTCTCTCTCCTCTCACACCGACTCTCTCTCCTCACACACCGACTCTCTCTCCTCTCACACACTTTCTCTCCTCTCACACACTGACTCTCTCTCCTCTCACACTGACTCTCTCTCCTCTCACACTGACTCTCTCTCCTCTCACACACTCTCTCTCCTCTCACACACTCTCTCTCCTCTCACACACTCTCTCTCCTCTCACACACTCTCTCTCCTCTCACACACTCTCTCTCCTCTCACACACTCTCTCTCCTCTCACACACTTTCTCTCCTCTCACACACTGACTCTCTCTCCTCTCACACAGACTCTCTCTCCTCTCACACAGACTCTCTCTCCTCTCACACTGACTCTCTCTCCTCACACACCGACTCTCTCTCCTCACACACCGACTCTCTCTCCTCACACACCGACTCTCTCTCCTCACACACCGACTCTCTCTCCTCACACACCGACTCTCTCTCCTCTCACACAGACTCTCTCTCCTCACACCCACTCTCTCTCCTCTCACACAGACTCTCTCTCCTCTCACACAGACTCTCTCTCCTCACCCACCGACTCTCTCTCCTCTCACACAGACTCTCTCTCCTCACACCCACTCTCTCTCCTCTCACCCACTCTCTCTCCTCTCACACCGACTCTCTCTCCTCTCACACCCACTCTCTCTTCTCTCACACCCACTCTCTCTCCTCTCACACCCACTCTCTCTCCTCACACACCCACTCTCTCTCCTCTCACACCGACTCTCTCTCCTCTCACACCGACTCTCTCTCCTCTCACACCGACTCTCTCTCCTCTCACACACCGACTCTCTCTCCTCTCACACACCGACTCTCTCTCCTCACCCACCGACTCTCTCTCCTCTCACACACCGACTCTCTCTCCTCTCACACACCGACTCTCTCTCCTCTCACACACCGACTCTCTCTCCTCTCACACCCACTCTCTCTCCTCACACCCACTCTCTCTCCTCTCACACCGACTCTCTCTCCTCTCACACCGACTCTCTCTCCTCTCACACCGACTCTCTCTCCTCTCACACCGACTCTCTCTCCTCTCACACCGACTCTCTCTCCTCACACACCGACTCTCTCTCCTCTCACACACCGACTCTCTCTCCTCTCACACACCGACTCTCTCTCCTCACACACAGACTCTCTCTCCTCTCACACAGACTCTCTCTCCTCACACCGACTCTCTCTCCTCTCACACACCGACTCTCTCTCCTCACACACAGACTCTCTCTCCTCACACACAGACTCTCTCTCCTCACACCCACTCTCTCTCCTCACACCCACTCTCTCTCCTCTCACACCGACTCTCTCTCCTCTCACACCGACTCTCTCTCCTCTCACACCGACTCTCTCTCCTCACACCGACTCTCTCTCCTCTCACACACTTTCTCTCCTCTCTCACACCGACTCTCTCTCCTCTCACACCGACTCTCTCTCCTCTCACACCGACTCTCTCTCCTCTCACACCCACTCTCTCTCCTCACCCACACCCACTCTCTCTCCTCCCACACCGACTCTCTCTCCTCACCCACACCGACTCTCTCTCCTCACCCACACCGACTCTCTCTCCTCACCCACCGACTCTCTCTCCTCTCACACCGACTCTCTCTCCTCTCACACCGACTCTCTCTCCTCTCACACCGACTCTCTCTCCTCTCACACCGACTCTCTCTCCTCTCACACCGACTCTCTCTCCTCTCACACCGACTCTCTCTCCTCTCACACAGACTCTCTCTCCTCTCACACAGACTCTCTCTCCTCTCACACAGACTCTCTCTCCTCTCACACAGACTCTCTCTCCTCTCACACCGACTCTCTCTCCTCTCACACAGACTCTCTCTCCTCTCACACAGACTCTCTCTCCTCTCACACAGACTCTCTCTCCTCACACACCGACTCTCTCTCCTCACACACCGACTCTCTCTCCTCTCACACCGACTCTCTCTCCTCTCACACCGACTCTCTCTCCTCTCACACCGACTCTCTCTCCTCTCACACCGACTCTCTCCTCTCACACCGACTCTCTCTCCTCTCACACACTCTCTCTCCTCTCACACCGACTCTCTCTCCTCTCACACCGACTCTCTCCTCTCACACCGACTCTCTCCTCCCACACCGACTCTCTCCTCCCACACCGACTCTCTCCTCACCCACACCGACTCTCTCCTCACACACCGACTCTCTCTCCTCACACACCGACTCTCTCTCCTCACACACTGACTTTCTTCTCTCACATATTTCATCTTTCTCACTCATTAACTTTACTTCTTTCTCACACCTGATTTCCTCTTCCTTCTCACACTTCCATTTCTTCCTTTCATATTCTACTTTCTTCCTTCTTTACACTGACTTTCTTCTCTTTATATCTGATTTTCTCTTTCACACTGGTTTCTCATGATGACTTTCATATTGACTCTCTTCTCTTCACACGGACTTTCACGGATTCTTCTTCTTCACACGGGATTCCTCTTCTTGACTCACACGGACTTTCTCGACTTCACACGGACTTCTCTCTTTCGCTTTCTTCGATCTCTGTCATCGACTCCTTCACGGACTCTCTCTCTCTCTGACTCTCTCTCTCGGACTTTCACACACTGACACACCATTAAACATGTATACTTTGTACATATATATTTATATAGACCTATAAATTTACATGTACATACATTTATAAAAGGTAACAACTTAGGTACATACACTCGCTCTCTTCCGTCATCATCATCATCATCATCATCACACACAATGTGACTCACTCTCTCCTCTCATACAGTCGCTCTCTCACACACACACACATCATATCATCACACACAATGTGACTATCTTCCTCACACGCCACAGACATCATACATGTACAGGTTCTCAGACATACTTCATCATATTGAAAAAGAGTTGCTTTCTATTCAAAACAACAACAACACCAGGTTGCAATGTTGGTCACTTCCCATGAATCTCCAATGTCTTTTTAAAAGTTTTTTTTTTTTTTTTACTCTCTTTAAAGCTGTGAAATTAAAACATTTTACAAAAAAGGAGAAAACCTGTGTGTGTGTGTGGAGGGGGGCATGGTTTGAGTCCCATGGCACCTACTTCCCATACAGGGCACTACTTTAGAGTCCTATGGGTCCCGGTCATAGCAGTGCACTATATAGGGAATAGACTGTGATCTGTGACATTCTCATCTTCCTCAGCGCAGGTCAGTGGTTCGTTTGCATAATGTATACAGGTTTTAGGAATTGTATTGTTTTGTTTTTACTAAACAACATTTCCTTCTATTCTTTTTAAAATTTATAGCAGAAACATTGCGAAGAGAGAAAGCGTGAGAGTTCTAAAACGCCGCAGAGAGTCAAGTCAGCGCTGCGTGTGTTGTTGTTCAGAGAGGGTTGTTGACATCAAGCTGTACAACGCAGGTCAAGGGGTCAGAAAACATACTTAATTCCCAGCTCAATGTACAGGTACAGCTATAATCATGGCACAAAATCTACAAGTAGATTTGTTTTTCTTTCAATAAAGTAGTTGTACAAAATAATATTGGCATTTACAGTCTGTACAGGATAAATCAAGAAGCCTTGTTCAGTTCAGTACAAGTATTTAAGTATTTTAAGAAAAAAAAATAATGACTATATGTTTCTCCTGCCTTTTTGAAGAAGAAGTGCTCCCTCCTTCTGTCATAGATGTGCCCCTCCTCTGTCATAGATGTGCTCCCCCTTCCTCTGTCATAGATGTGCCCCCCCTTCTCTGTTGTCATAGATGTGCCCCCTCCTCTGTCATAGATGTGCCCCTCCTCTGTCATAGATGTGTCCCCTCCTCTCCTCTGTCATAGATGTGCCTCCTCTGTCATAGATGTGCCCCCCTCCTCTGTCATAGATGCCCCCCTCCTCTGTCATAGATGTGCCTCTCCTCTGTCATAGATGTGCCCCCCCTCCTCTGTCATAGATGCCCCCTCCTCTGTCATAGATGTGCCTCTCTGTCATAGATGTGCCCCCTCCTCTGTCATAGATGTGTCCCCCCTCCTCTGTCATAGATGTGTCCCCTCCTCTGTCATAGATGTGTCCCCCCTCCTCTGTCATAGATGTGCCCCTCTCACTGGCAGATGTGCCCCCTTCCTGCCAGCAGATGTGTCCCCCCTCCTCTCTCTGTCATAGATGTGTCCCCTCCTCTGTCATAGATGTGCCCCCCTCCTCTGTCATAGATGTGTCCCCCCTCCTCTGTCATAGATGTGCCCCCCTTCCTCTGTCATAGATGTGTCCCCCCACCCTCCTCTGTCATAGATGTGTCCCCCCTCCTCTGTCATAGATGTGCCCCCTCCTCTGTCATAGATGTGTCCCCCCTCCTCTGTCATAGATGTGCCCCCCTTCCTCTGTCATAGATGTGTCCCCCCTCCTCTGTCATAGATGTGTCCCCCTCCTCTGTCATAGATGTGCCCCCTCCTCTGTCATAGATGTGTCCCCCCTCCTCTGTCATAGATGTGTCCCCCTCCTCTGTCATAGATGTGCCCCCCTCCTCTGTCATAGATGTGCCCCCTCTCCTCTGTCATAGATGTGTGTCCCCCCTCCTCTGTCATAGATGTGTCCCCCCTCCTCTGTCATAGATGTGTCCCCCCTCCTCTGTCATAGATGTGCGTCCCCCTCCTCTGTCATAGATGTGCCCCCCTCTCCTCTGTCATATATGTGCCCCTCCTCTGTCATAGATGTGCCCCCCTCCTCTGTCATAGATGTGTCCCCCCTCCTCTGTCATAGATGTGTCCCCCTCTCCTCTGTCATAGATGTGCCCCCCTCCTCTGTCATAGATGTGCCCCCTCCTCTGTCATAGATGTGCCCCCCTCCTCTGTCATAGATGTGTCCCCCCTCCTCTGTCATAGATGTGTCACCCCCCTCCTCTGTCATAGATGTGCCCCCCTCCTGTCATAGATGTGTGTCCCCCTCCTCTATCATAGATGTGTCCCCCCTCCTCTGTCATAGATGTGTCCCCCCTCCTCTGTCATAGATGTGCCCCCCTCCTCTATCATAGATGTCCCCCCTCCTCTGTCATAGATGTGCCCCCCTCCTCTGTCATAGATGTGCCCCCCTCCTCTGTCATAGATGTGTGTCCCCCCTCCTCTGTCATAGATGTGCCTCCCCCCATCTGTTATAGAAGATACAGTTGAAGTCAGAAGTTTACATACACTTAGGTTGGAGTCATTAAAACTAGTTTTTCAACCACTCCACAAATGTCTTGTTAACAAACTATAGTTTTGTCAAGTCGGTTAGGACATCTACTTTGTTCATGACACAAGTCATTTTTCCAACAATTGTTTACAGACACATTATTTAATTTATAATTCACTGTATCACAATTCCAGTGGGTCAGAAGTTTACATACACTAAGTTGACTGTGCCTTTAAACAGCTTGGAAAATTCCAGAAAATTATGTAATGGCTTTAGAAGCTTCTGATAGGCTAATTGACATATTTTGAGTCAATTGGAGGTGTACCTGTGGATGTATTTCAAGGCCTACCTTCAAACTCAGTGCCTCTTTGCTTGACATCATGGGGAAATCAAAAGAAAGACCTCCGAATTTTTTTGTAAACCTCCACAAGTCTGGTTCATCCTTGGGAGCAATTTCCAAACGCCTGAAGGTACCACGTTCATCTGTACAAACAATAGTACGCAAGTATAAACACCATGGGACCACTCAGCCGTCATATTGCTCAGGAAGGAGATGCGTTCTGTCTCCTAGAGATAAACGTACTTTGGTGCGAAAAGTGCAAATCAATCCCAGAACAACAGCAAAGGACCTTGTGAAGATGCTGGAGGAAACGGGTACAAAGTAGCTATATCCACAGTAAAGCGAGTCCTATATCGACATAACCTGAAAGGACGCTCAGCAAGGAAGAAGCCACTGCTCCAAAACCGCCATAAAAAAATCCAGACTACAGTTTGCAACTGCACATGGGGACAAAGACTGTACTTTTTGAAGAAATGTCCTCTGGTCTGATGAAACAAAAATAGAGCTGTTTGGCCATAATGACCATCGTTATGTTTGGAGGAAAAGGGGAGGCTTGAATGCCGAAGGACACCACCCCAGCCGTGAAGCACGGGGTGGCAGCATCATGTTGTGGGGTGCTTTGCTGCAGGAGGGACTGGTGCACTTCACAAAATAGATGGCATCATGAGGACGGAAAATTATGTGGATATATTGAAGCAACATCTCAAGATATCAGTCAGTAAGTTAAAGCTTGGTCACAAATGGGTCTTCCAAATGGACAATGACCCAAAGCAT
>NW_026281314.1:0-8118 GCF_023373465.1 Oncorhynchus keta
GTTACGTATTGCTAACGTGTAAGGACATCCCACCATCTCTTTCTTTCCAGCCAGAGACTGGGTGATACTTATGAAACGTATAAGGACATCCCACCATCTCTTTCTTTCAGCCAGAGACTAGGTGATACTTATGAAACGTGTAAGGACATCCCACCATCTATTTCTTTCAGCCAGAGACTGGGTGATACTTGTAAACGATATAGGACATCCCACCATCTCTTTCTTTCAGTGAGACTGGGTGATACTTATGAAACGTGTAAGGACATCCCACCATCTCTTTCTTTCAGCCAGAGACTGGGTGATACTTATGAAACGATGTAAGGACATCCCACCATCTCTTTCTTTCAGCCAGAGACTGGGTGATACTTATGAAACGATGTAAGGACCATCTTTCTTTCAGCCCATCTACTTATCGTGTAAGGACATCCCACCAGCCAGCCAGACTGGGTGATACTTTGCGAAACGTGTAAGGACATCCCACCATCTCTTTCTTTCAGCCAGAGACTGGGTGATACTTATGAAACGTGTAAGGACATCCCACCATCTCTTTCTTTCAGCCAGAGACTGGGTGATACTTATGAAAACGTGTAAGGACATCCCACCATCTCTTTCTTTCAGCCAGAGACTGGGTGATACTTATGAAACGTGTAAGGACATCCCACCATCTCTTTCTTTCAGCCAGAGACTGGGTGATACTTATGAAACGTATAAGGACATCCCACCATCTTTCTTTCAGCCAGAGACTGGGTGATACTTATGAAACGTGTAAGGACATCCCACCATCTCTTTCTTTCAGCCAGAGACTGGGTGATACTTATGAAATGTGTAAAGGACATCCCACCATCTCTTTCTTTCAGCCAGAGACTGGGACATCCCACCATCTTTCTTTGCCATACTGGGTGATACTTGTGAAACGTGTAAGGACATCCCACCATCTCTTTCTTTCAGCCAGAGACTGGGTGATACTTAGAAATGTGTAAGGACATCCCACCATCTCTTTCTTTCAGCCAGAGACTGGGTGATACTTATGAAACGTGTAAGGACATCCCACCATCTCTTTCTTTCAGCCAGAGACTGGGTGATACTTATGAAACGTGTAAGGACATCCCACCATCTTTCTTTCAGCCAGAGACTGGGTGATACTTATGAAATGTGTAAGGACATCCCTGGCATCTCTTTTTCTTTCAGCCAGAGACTGGGTGATACTTATGAAACGTGTAAGTTGTCCACCATCCCAGAGAGACCTTATGAAATGTGTCTCTTTCTTCAGCCAGAGACTGGGTGATACTTATGAAACGTGTAAGGACATCCCACCATCTCTTTCTTTCAGCCAAAGATGGGTGATACTTATGAAACGTGTAAGGTCATCCCACCATCTCTTCAGCCAGAGACTGGGCAGGATACTTATGAAACGTATAAGGACATCCCACCATCTTTCTTTCAGCCAGAGACTGGGTGATACTTTTATGAAACGTGTAAAGGACATCTCGCCATCTCTTTCTTTCAGCCAGAGACTGGGTGATACTTATGAAACGTGTAGGACATCCGCCATCTCTTTCTTTCAACCAGAGACTGGGTGATACTTATGAAACGTGTAAGGACATCCCACCATCTCTTTCTTTCAGCCAGAGACTGGGTGATACTTATGAAACGTGTAAGGACATCCCACCATCTCTTTCTTTCAGCCCCCAAAATTGTAATTTGTATCTGGTCAAGAGTCTGTCCCCGATTTAGGCGCAGATCAAGTTCTCTCCACTTAATCATATTGTCTGTGTGTTCAGGACCCTCGTGGTGTTTCAGAATGGCGTTGATATTTGACCAGTCATTCACACCTTCCCTTATTACTTTGTAGTCTTTTGTAGAAAAGAGCTTACAGCAAAAGCAATACTCAGCGTTGTTTTTGATTGAGTATGAAAGCCAGCTCCTGGTAATCTCTTCCCCATTTGACAGCAGTCTCTGTACGCGCCCCCTAGAGGGAGGGGTACTGTCACATCCTGATCTGTTTCACCTGTCCTTGTGCTTGTCTCCAACCCCTCCAGGTGTCACCCATCTTCCCCATTATCCCCTGGGTATTTATACCTACGTTTTCGGTCTGTCTGTGCCAGTTGGTCTTGTTTGCCAAGTCAATCAGTGTTTTTCTCCTAGCTCCTGTTTACCCCCCAGTCTCTGTTTTTCTAGTCCTCCTGGTTCTGACCCTTGCCTGTCCTGACTCTGAGCCCGCCTGCCTGACCCTTGCCTGTCCGGACTCTGAGCCCGCCTCTGCCTGACCACGAGCCTGCCTGCCGCCCTGTACCGTTTTGGACTCTGACCAGATTTTGAACTCTTGCCTTTCCCTGACCTGCCTTTGCCTACCACTTGGACCATAATAAATATCAGAGCTAAAACCATCTGCCTCCTGTGTCTGCATCTGGATCTTGCCTTGTGTCTTTAAAATCTGTTAAGACTGGAGGCCAATCTGCTGGGTAATTTGGTGGAGCAGCAATTAGGGTCTGAGCTTCTTGTATCTGATGCTGGCTGTACACCTCTGGTTGTGCTAGTACTGGCTGAGGCTGCCTGTACTATACCTGGGTCTGTGTTAGTACTTGCTGAAGACAGCTGTATTGGGTCTGTGTTAGTACTTGCTGAAGACGGCTGTATTGGGTCTGTGTTAGTACTTGCTGAAGACGGCTGTATTGGGTCTGTGTTAGTACTTGCTGAAGACGGCTGTATTGGGTCTGTGTTAGTACTTGCTGAAGACGGCTGTATTGGGTCTGTGTTAGTACTTGCTGAAGACGGCTGTATTGGGTCTGTGTTAGTACTTGCTGAAGACGGCTGTATTGGGTCTGTGTTAGTACTTGCTGAAGACGGCTGTATTGGGTCTGTGTTAGTATTTGCTGAAGCTGCCAGTACTGGGTTTGTGTTAGTACTTGCTGAAGACAGCTGTATTAGGTTTGTGTTAGTACTTGCTGAAGACGACTGTATTGGGTCTGTGTTAGTATTTGCTGAAACCGGCTGTACTGGGTCTGGAGTTTGTACTGGCTGATGATCCAGCATCTCCTCTACTGGGGAGGGTGGCAGGATAGCCTAGTGGTTAGAGCATTGGACTAGTAACCGGAAGGTTGCAAGTTCAAACCCTCGAGCTGACAAGGTACAAATCTGTTGTTCTGCCTCTGAATAGGCAGTTAACCCACTGTTCTAGGCTGTCATTGAAAATAAGAATTTGTTCTTAACTGACTTGCCTAGTTAAATAAAGGTAAAACATTTTTATTATTTTTTTTTACTGACAAACTTAAGCATAGCACCTGTAAATTATAGATAACAATACTATTATTAATTTTATCAGCTACATCAGGCCCATTCAAACTATAAAATACTATTTTATACTATGGTTGGCTGAATACTGATGGTTATTATTTACTGAGAGATGTGCATCCATATTGTCCCGTATGCCCAGCTAGTCAACATTTTAAATTCAATGTCAATCCATTGCTTTTTTTCCATCTTGAATTAGTCCAGAGTAACTAAACCTTGACTGAGAGACTAGATAATCATTGTCTTGTTTTAAAAATCATGTGTGCCTATGAGGAATGCCATCATGCCCATATATTGTCTGGACTGGTCCCCACAGAGGTTGCTGCTGGAAAGTGTGAGTTTCATTCTGTGCATGCACATACGATTGTTCACGTGCTACACGGTTATCTTTTCCAAGCTGCACTTTATAAACACGGTTGCCGCTTATTGCGTAGTGAGTATATAGGGCCGCCAGGCTCTGTATGTGAAAAGAGGTTTGAGAAAATGTGAGAGAGAGGGAGGGAAAGAGAGTGAGAACATCAGTCTGTATGTGTGGGCACTTTCATCATGAAGTGCTTTGAGGCTATTCAAGGACGATTTCACCTCCACCTTACCCGACACTCGACATACTTCAATTTGCATACCGCCTCAACAGAGCCACGGATTATGCAATAGCCACTGCACTCCACACTGCCCTATTCCACCTGGGCGAGAGGAATACTTTTGAAAAATGCTGTTCATCGACTACAGCTCAGCTTTCAACACCATAGTGTCCTCCAAGCTCATCACTAAACTGAGGGCCCTGGGAGAACTGTGCAACTGGGTCCTGAACTTCCTGACAGGCCAGGCCCAGGTGGTGAGGGTAAGCAACTGCACCTCCACCACGCCCCCTTTACTCCCTGTTCACCCATGACTGCATGACTGCATGGCTACACAGGATTCCTACTCTATCAACAGTGGTAGGCCTGATCACCCAACAATGGCGAGACAGCCTACAAGGAGGAGGGTTAGTGCCCTGCGGGTGGTGCCAGGAAAATAGACAGTACAGGTGTATCACAGACGGGACGAGAGACTGAAAAACAGCTTCTATCTCCAGGCAATCAGACAATTGAACAGCCTTCACTAGCCGGGCACCGCCCGATTCTCTGCCCTGCTCAATGTGTATAGAGACTTTGAACACTGGTCACTTAAACAATATTTACATACCGTTTTACCCACTTTATACATATATACTGTATTCTAGTCATTGCTCATCCTACAGTATATAACTACTGCTGTACACACCTTTTCTATTTATATACTATCCATACTGTCTATACACATAATATACATATACATATATACACTGAACAAAATATAAACGCAACATGTAAAGTGTTCGCCCCATCTTTCAAGAGCTGAAATAAAATATCCCAGAAATGTTCCAAATGCACAAAAGCTTATTTCTCTCAAATTTTGTGGACAAATTTGTTTCCATCTCTGTTAGTGAGCAGTACTCCTTTTCCAAGAACAATCTATCGACCTGACAGGGTGGCATATCAAGAAGTTGATTTAACAGCACGATTATTACACAGGTGCTTCGTGTGCTGGGGGACATTTTTCTGTCAACATTGTGAACAGAGTTCCTCATGGTGGCGGTGGGGTTATGCTATGCACAGGCATAAGCTACAGACAACAAACACAATTGCATTTTATCGATGACAATTTGAATGCACAGAGATACCGGGGACGAGATTGCCATTCATCCCCATCACTTCATGTTTCAGCATGATAATCCACCATGTCGCAAGGATCTCCATTCCTGGACGCTGAAAATGTTCCAGTTCTTCCATGGCCTGCATATATTGACCAGACATCTCACGTTGAGCATGTTTGGGATGCTCTGGATTGACATGTATGACAGCTTATTCCAGGTCATGCCAATATCCAGAAACTTCACACAGCCATTGAAGAGGAGTGGGACAACACTCCACAGGCCACAATCAACAACCTGATCAACTCTATGCGAAGGAGATGTGTCATGCTACATGAGGCAAATGGTGGTCACACCAGATACTGACTGGTTTTCTGATCCACGCCACTACCTTTTTTTAAGGTATCTGTGACCAACAGATGCATATCTGTATTCACAGTCATTCATAGATTAAGGCCTAGTGAATGTATTTCAATTGACTGTGTCACGTTCTGACCTTTATTTCTGTGTTTTGTATTTAGTTAGTATGGTCAGGGCGTGAGTTGGGTGGGCAGTCTATGTTTGTTTTTCTATGTTTTGGTTATTTCTATGTTTTCGCCTAGTATGGTTCTCAATCAGAGGCAGGTGTCATTAGTTGTCTCTGATTGAGAATCAGCCCTTAGGTGGCCTGTTTCACTGTGTGTTTTGGGTGATTGTTCCTGTCTCTGTGTGCACCAGATAGGACTGTTTTTGAGTTTTCACATTTCTTGTTTTTGTTAGTTTGTTCATGTGTACCTAAAGCACAAAAGTACCATGGACAATTACCCGCCGCGTATTGGTCCTCTGATCCGTTTCGCCTCTCTTCTTCGGAAGAAGAGGAGGAAATTATTACAGAATCACCCACCAAAATCGGACCAAGCGGCGTGGTAAAGGACAGCATCTACAGCAGCAGCAGCAACAACAGCGGCCAGCATCAGAGCAGAATCTGACTACAACGTGGGAGGAGATAGATAGGTGGGCGGTCGACCCAGGAGAGTGCCGGAGCCCGCCTGGGACTGGCTGGAGCACGCAAGGAAGGTTACAGGAGAATGAGGTTACGGCCAGCACGGCAGTGCGACAGGTACGAGAGGCAGCCCCAAATTTTTTTGGGGGGGGCACACGAGGTGTGGCACTAAGCCAGTAGCAGACCTGAGCTCACTCCTCGGCTTATGATAAGCAGCGCATTACTGGTCAGGCACCGTTATGCGGTTGAGCGCACGGTGTCGCAGTGTGTCCAGAGCCCGTGCGCTTATAGGGCAGCCTCAGTGCTATGCGAGTGTGGGCATTATCAGGGCGTATGGTGCCTGCTCAGCGGGCCTGGTCGCCGGTACGCAGTCTGGTCCAGGTTATCCTGCGCCGGCTCTGCGTGCTGTGTCTCCGGGGCGCTGAGGCAGTGCGTCCTCTGCCTGCGCTCCGCTCGTACCGGGCAACTGTGGGAGTGGAGCCTAGGGGAGAGGTGCGTGTAGCACTCCAGAGCTTACCCACAGCCCGGTTCAACCTGTGCCTGCACTCTGAGGTCCGGGCTCGGGTAGTTGTCCAGCCTGGGGAAGGGTGCTAAGGTTGCGCACCAGAGCTCCAGTGCTCCCCACAGCCCGGTCTTTCAGGCCTCCCAACACCAAGCCTCCTGAAAGTCTCCTAGCCTGGTGGTTCCTGTGGGCAGCCCCACGCACCAGGCTGTCTCTCAGTCTCCTCCCTGCAGGTGCTCCCGCCTGTCCGGCGCCGTGGGGCTGCCGGAGCGTCCCGCCTGTCCTGCGCCGTTGCCGGAGCGTCCCGCCTGCCCGGCGCCGCTGCCGGAGCTCTCCCGCCTGTCCGGCGCCGCTGCCGGAGCGTCCCGCCTGTCCGGCGCCGCTGCCGGAGCGTCCCGCCTGTCCGGCGCGCTGCCGGAGCGTCCCGCCTGTCCGGCGCCGCTGCCGGAGCCTCCCGCCTGTCCGGCGCCGCTGCCGGAGCGTCTCGCCTGTCCGGCGCCGCTGCCGGAGCCTCCCCGCCTGTCCGGCGCCGCTGCCGGAGCCTCCCGCCTGTCCGGCGCCGCTGCCGGAGCCTCCCGCCTGTCCGCTCGCCGCTGCCGGAGCCTCCCGCCGGTCCGTCGCCGCTGCCGGAGCCTCCCGCCGGTCCGGCGCCGCTTGCCGGAGCCTCCCGCCTGTCCGGCGCCGCTGCCGGAGCCTCCCGCCTGTCCGGCGCCGCTGCCGGAGCGTCCCGCCTGTCCGGCGCCGCTGCCTCCTGTGGCAGCTCCACGCACCAGGCTGTCTCTCTGTCTCCTCTCTGCAGGTGCTCCCGCCTGTCCGGCGCCGCTGCCGGAGCGCCCCGCCCGTCCCGGCGCCGCTGCCGGAGCCTCCCGCCCCGTCCGGGCGCCGCTGCCGGAGCCTCCCGCCCCGTCCGGCGCCGCTGCCGGAGCGTCCCGCCTGTCCGGCGCCGCTGCCGGAGCCCTCAGCCCAGAGGCGCCAGAGCCCCTCAGCCCAGAGGCGCCAGAGCCCCTCAGCCCAGAGGCGCCAGAGCCCCTGCCCCTCTGTCCAGAGCTTCTGCCCCTCTGTCCCGAGCTGCCCCTCTGTCCAGTGGGGTCACTGAGAGGGGTTGCCATGGTGAGAAAGCCACGGAGGCGGACAACAAAGCGGACTAAGACAATGGTGAAGTGGGGTCCGCGTCCCGCGCCAGAACCGCCACCGCTGGACAGACGCTCACCCAGACCCTCCCCTATAGGTCAAGGTTTTGCGGCCGGAGTCCGCACCTTTGGGGGCATTGTCACGTTCTGACCTTTATTTCCTGTGTTTGTATTTAGTTGGTATGGTCAGGGCGTGAGTTGGGTGGGCAAATTCATGTTTGTTTTTTCATGTTTTGGTTATTTCTATGTTTCTCGGCCTATATGGTTCTCAATCAGAGGCAGGTGTCATTAGTTGTCTCTGATTGAGAATCATACTTAGGTGGCCTGGGTTTCACTGTGTGTTTGTGGGTGATTGTTCCTGTCTCTGTGTGTGCACCAGATGGGACTGTTTTTGAGTTTTCACATTTCTTGTTTTTGTTAGTTTGTTCATGTGTACTCTTTAAAGCATTAAAAAGTACCATGGACAATTACCACGCCGCGTATTGGTCCTCTGATCCGTTTCGCCTCTCTTCTTCGGAAGAAGAGGAGGAAATTCATTACA
>NW_026281315.1:0-6631 GCF_023373465.1 Oncorhynchus keta
AGGTTTTGGGGGTCATGGAGATACTGTGGGAATGATGTAGGATGTGTTGTGTACAAAACCAACATCATTATCATACTCAATCATCATACCCAGTTTCTCTCAGTCTGCAACAACATATCTATTCAGGAGACTAAGAGACCAGACCAGTCTACAACAACATATCTATTCAGGAGACTAAGAGACCAGACCAGTCTACAACAACATATCTATTCAGGAGACTAAGAGACCAGACCAGTCTACAACAACATATCTATTCAGGAGACTAAGAGACCAGACCAGTCTACAACAACATCTCTATTCAGGAGACTAAGAGACCAGACCAGTCTACAACAACATATCTATTCAGGAGACTAAGAGACCAGACCAGTCTACAACAACATATCTATTCAGGAGACTAAGAGACCAGACCAGTCTACAACAACATCTCTATTCAGGAGACTAAGAGACCAGATCAGAGTACAAGTTAATTTGTCCCTGTCCAACTGTCCTCACGTCTCTCTTCTGGAGACACAAGGGGAATTATATAACGAGGAGGTCAAAGAGTAACATGTTTCCAACAGCAACAGAACAGCATGTACTTCATATACTTTAACATGTTTCCAACAGGGACAGAACAGCATGTACTTCATATACTTTAACATGTTTCCAACAGGAACAGAACAGCATGTACTTCATATACTTTAACATGTTTCCAACAGGGACAGAACAGCATGTACTTCATATACTTTAACATGTTTCCAACAGGGACAGAACAGCATGTACTTCATATACTTTAACATGTTTCCAACAGGGACAGAACAGCATGTACTTCATATACTTTAACATGTTTCCAACAGGAACAGAACAGCATGTACTTCATATACTTTAACATGTTTCCAACAGGAACAGAACAGCATGTACTTCATATACTTTAACATGTTTCCAACAGGAACAGAACAGCATGTGCTTCATATACTTTAACATGTTTCCAACAGGAACAGAACAGCATGTACTTCATATACTTTAACATGTTTCCAACAGGAACAGAACAGCATGTACTTCATATACTTTAACATGTTTCCAACAGGGACAGAACAGCATGTACTTGATGTTCTTTAACATGTTTCCAATGGCAACAGAACAGCATGTACTTCATATACTTTAACATGTTTCCAACAGGGACAGAACAGCATGTACTTCATATACTTTAACATGTTTCCAATGGCAACAGAACAGCATGTACTTCATATACTTTAACATGTTTCCAATGGCAACAGAACAGCATGTACTTCATATACTTTAACATGTTTCCAACAGGAACAGAACAGCATGTACTTCATATACTTTAACATGTTTCCAACAGGGACAGAACAGCATGTACTTCATATACTTTAACATGTTTCCAATGGCAACAGAACAGCATGTACTTCATATACTTTAACATGTTTCCAATGGCAACAGAACAGCATGTACTTCATATACTTTAACATGTTTCCAATGGCAACAGAACAGCATGTACTTCATATACTTTAACATGTTTCCAATGGCAACAGAACAGCATGTACTTCATATACTTTAACATGTTTCCAATGGCAACAGAACAGCATGTACTTCATATACTTTAACATGTTTCCAACAGGAACAGAACAGCATGTACTTCATATACTTTAACATGTTTCCAATGGCAACAGAACAGCATGTACTTCATATACTTTAACATGTTTCCAACAGGGACAGAACAGCATGTACTTCATATACTTTAACATGTTTCCAACAGGGACAGAACAGCATGTACTTCATATACTTTAACATGTTTCCAACAGGAACAGAACAGCATGTACTTCATATACTTTAACATGTTTCCAACAGGGACAGAACAGCATGTACTTCATATACTTTAACATGT
Source organism: Oncorhynchus keta (assembly GCF_023373465.1). Taxonomy (NCBI): domain Eukaryota; kingdom Metazoa; phylum Chordata; class Actinopteri; order Salmoniformes; family Salmonidae; genus Oncorhynchus; species Oncorhynchus keta. Next base: position 1,886 of record NW_026281315.1, read on the forward strand.
TTCCAACAGGAACAGAACAGCATGTACTTCATATACTTTAACATGTTTCCAACAGGAACAGAACAGCATGTACTTCATGTACTTTAACATGTTTCCAATGGCAACAGAACAGCATGTACTTCATATACTTTAACATGTTTCCAACAGGGACAGAACAGCATGTACTTCATGTACTTTAACATGTTTCCAACAGGAACAGAACAGCATGTACTTCATATACTTTAACATGTTTCCAACAGGAACAGAACAGCATGTACTTCATATACTTTAACATGTTTCCAATGGCAACAGAACAGCATGTGCTTCATGTACTTTAACATGTTTCCAACAGGAACAGAACAGCATGTACTTCATATACTTTAACATGTTTCCAATGGCAACAGAACAGCATGTACTTCATATACTTTAACATGTTTCCAACAGGGACAGAACAGCATGTACTTCATATACTTTAACATGTTTCCAACAGGGACAGAACAGCATGTACTTCATATACTTTAACATGTTTCCAACAGGGACAGAACAGCATGTACTTCATATACTTTAACATGTTTCCAATGGCAACAGAACAGCATGTACTTCATATACTTTAACATGTTTCCAACAGGGACAGAACAGCATGTACTTCATATACTTTAACATGTTTCAAACAGGGACAGAACAGCATGTACTTCATATACTTTAACATGTTTCCAACAGGAACAGAACAGCATGTACTTTATATACTTTAACATGTTTCCAACAGGGACAGAACAGCATGTACTTCATGTACTTTAACATGTTTCCAACAGGGACAGAACAGCATGTACTTCATATACTTTAACATGTTTCCAACAGGAACAGAACAGCATGTACTTCATATACTTTAACATGTTTCCAACAGGAACAGAACAGCATGTACTTCATATACTTTAACATGTTTCCAATGGCAACAGAACGGCATGTACTTCATATACTTTAACATGTTTCCAACAGGGACAGAACAGCATGCACTTCATATACTTTAACATGTTTCCAATGGCAACAGAACAGCATGTACTTCATATACTTTAACATGTTTCCAACAGGAACAGAACAGCATGTACTTCATATACTTTAACATGTTTCCAACAGCAACAGAACAGCATGTACTTCATGTACTTTAACATGTTTCCAATGGCAACAGAACAGCATGTACTTCATATACTTTAACATGTTTCCAATGGCAACAGATCAGCATGTACTTCATATACTTTAACATGTTTCCAATGGCAACAGAACGGCATGTACTTCATATACTTTAACATGTTTCCAATGGCAACAGAACAGCATGTACTTCATATACTTTAACATGTTTCCAATGGCAACAGAACGGCATGTACTTCATATACTTTAACATGTTTCCAATGGCAACAGAACAGCATGTACTTCATATACTTTAACATGTTTCCAATGGCAACAGAACAGCATGTACTTCATATACTTTAACATGTTTCCAATGGCAACAGAACAGCATGTACTTCATATACTTTAACATGTTTCCAATGGCAACAGAACAGCATGTACTTCATATACTTTAACATGTTTCCAATGGCAACAGAACAGCATGTACTTCATATACTTTAACATGTTTCCAATGGCAACATAACGGCATGTACTTCATATACTTTAACATGTTTCCAATGGCAACAGAACAGCATGTACTTCATATACTTTAACATGTTTCCAATGGCAACAGAACAGCATGTACTTCATATACTTTAACATGTTTCCAACAGGAACAGAACAGCATGTACTTCATGTACTTTAACATGTTTCCAACAGGAACAGAACAGCATGTACTTAATATACTTTAACATGTTTCCAACAGTAACAGAACAGCATGTACTTCATATACTTTAACATGTTTCCATCAGGAACAGAACAGCATGTACTTTATATACTTTAACATGTTTCCAATGGCAACAGAACAGCATGTACTTCATATACTTTAACATGTTTCCAACAGGAACAGAACAGCATGTACTTCATATACTTTAACATGTTTCCAATGGCAACAGAACAGCATGTACTTCATATACTTTAACATGTTTCCAACAGGGACAGAACAGCATGTACTTCATGTACTTTAACATGTTTCCAATGGCAACAGAACGGCATGTACTTCATGTACTTTAACATGTTTCCAACAGGGACAGAACAGCATGTACTTTATATACTTTAACATGTTTCCAACAGGAACAGAACAGCATGTACTTCATATACTTTAACATGTTTCCAACAGGAACAGAACAGCATGTACTTCATATACTTTAACATGTTTCCAATGGCAACAGAACAGCATGTACTTCATATACTTTAACATGTTTCCAACAGGGACAGAACAGCATGTACTTCATATACTTTAACATGTTTCCAATGGCAACAGAACAGCATGTACTTCATATACTTTAACATGTTTCCAACAGGAACAGAACAGCATGTACTTCATATACTTTAACATGTTTCCAATGGCAACAGAACAGCATGTACTTCATATACTTTAACATGTTTCCAACAGGAACAGAACAGCATGTACTTCATATACTTTAACATGTTTCCAACAGGGACAGAACAGCATGTACTTCATATACTTTAACATGTTTCCAATGGCAACAGAACAGCATGTACTTCATATACTTTAACATGTTTCCAATGGCAACAGAACAGCATGTACTTCATATACTTTAACATGTTTCCAACAGGGACAGAACAGCATGTACTTCATATACTTTAACATGTTTCCAATGGCAACAGAACAGCATGTGCTTCATATACTTTAACATGTTTCCAACAGGAACAGAACAGCATGTACTTCATATACTTTAACATGTTTCCAACAGGGACAGAACAGCATGTACTTCATGTACTTCATATACTTTAAAATGTTTCCAATGGCAACAGAACAGCATGTACTTCATATACTTTAACATGTTTCCAACAGGGACAGAACAGCATGTACTTCATGTACTTTAAAATGTTTCCAATGGCAACAGAACAGCATGTACTTCATATACTTTAACATGTTTCCAACAGGAACAGAACAGCATGTACTTCATGTACTTTAACATGTTTCCAACAGGAACAGAACAGCATGTACTTCATATACTTTAACATGTTTCCAACAGGAACAGAACAGCATGTACTTCATATACTTTAACATGTTTCCAACAGGAACAGAACAGCATGTACTTCATGTACTTTAAAATGTTTCCAATGGCAACAGAACAGCATGTACTTCATATACTTTAACATGTTTCCAACAGGAACAGAACAGCATGTACTTCATATACTTTAACATGTTTCCAACAGGAACAGAACAGCATGTACTTCATGTACTTTAACATGTTTCCAATGGCAACAGAACAGCATGTACTTCATATACTTTAACATGTTTCCAACAGGAACAGAACAGCATGTACTTCATATACTTTAACATGTTTCCAACAGGGACAGAACAGCATGTACTTCATATACTTTAACATGTTTCCAATGGCAACAGAACAGCATGTACTTCATATACTTTAACATGTTTCCAACAGGAACAGAACAGCATGTACTTCATATACTTTAACATGTTTCCAATGGCAACAGAACAGCATGTACTTCATATACTTTAACATGTTTCCAACAGGGACAGAACAGCATGTACTTCATATACTTTAACATGTTTCCAACAGGGACAGAACAGCATGTACTTCATATACTTTAACATGTTTCCAATGGCAACAGAACAGCATGTGCTTCATATACTTTAACATGTTTCCAACAGGAACAGAACAGCATGTACTTCATATACTTTAACATGTTTCCAACAGGGACAGAACAGCATGTACTTCATGTACTTCATATACTTTAAAATGTTTCCAATGGCAACAGAACAGCATGTACTTCATATACTTTAACATGTTTCCAACAGGGACAGAACAGCATGTACTTCATATACTTTAACATGTTTCCAACAGGGACAGAACAGCATGTACTTCATGTACTTTAAAATGTTTCCAATGGCAACAGAACAGCATGTACTTCATATACTTTAACATGTTTCCAACAGGAACAGAACAGCATGTACTTCATGTACTTTAACATGTTTCCAACAGGAACAGAACAGCATGTACTTCATGTACTTTAACATGTTTCCAATGGCAACAGAACAGCATGTACTTCATATACTTTAACATGTTTCCAACAGGAACAGAACAGCATGTACTTCATGTACTTTAACATGTTTCCAATGGCAACAGAACAGCATGTACTTCATATACTTTAACATGTTTCCAACAGGAACAGAACAGCATGTACTTCATATACTTTAACATGTTTCCAACAGGAACAGAACAGCATGTACTTCATATACTTTAACATGTTTCCAATGGCAACAGAACAGCATGTACTTCATATACTTTAACATGTTTCCAACAGGAACAGAACAGCATGTACTTCATATACTTTAACATGTTTCCAACAGGAACAGAACAGCATGTACTTCATATACTTTAACATGTTTCCAATGGCAACAGAACAGCATGTACTTCATATACTTTAACATGTTTCCAATGGCAACAGAACAGCATGTACTTCATATACTTTAACATGTTTCCAACAGGAACAGAACAGCATGTACTTCATATACTTTAACATGTTTCCAACAGGAACAGAACAGCATGTACTTCATATACTTTAACATGTTTCAACAGGAACAGAACAGCATGTACTTCATGGTCC
>NW_026281316.1:2500-5550 GCF_023373465.1 Oncorhynchus keta
CCTGTATATCAGACCTTATCCTAGTTCACACTCTGTTTCAAGTCTCCTATCCTTCCTCTCCAGGGCCCTGGACATCCCCATTACTGACTACTCGTTTGAAGACTGTCAACTGGCCATGGCTGAGGGTCAACTCAGACTCCTGTTGACACCTGCCTGCTGGAGTTCGCCAAGCTGGTCCGGAGACTGGGGTGAGGTTGAACCCCAGAATGTAGAGACTGTATTAATGTTACCTGGTCAGGTTGAACCCCAGAATGTAGAGACTGTATTAATGTTACCTGGTCAGGTTGAACCCCAGAATGTAGAGACTGTATTAATGTTACCTGGTCAGGTTGAACCCCAGAATGTAGAGACTGTATTAATGTTACCTGGTCAGGTTGAACCCCAGAATGTAGAGACTGTATTAATGTTACCTGGTCAGGTTGAACCCCAGAATGTAGAGACTGTATTAATGTTACCTGGTCAGGTTGAACCCCAGAATGTAGAGACTGTATTAATGTTACCTGCTCAGGTTGAACCCCAGAATGTAGAGACTGTATTAATGTTACCTGGTCAGGTTGAACCCCAGAATGTAGAGACTGTATTAATGTTACCTGGTCAGGTTGAACCCCAGAATGTAGAGACTGTATTAATGTTACCTGGTCAGGTTGAACCCCAGAATGTAGAGACTGTATTAATGTTACCTGGTCAGGTTGAACCCCAGAATGTAGAGACTGTATTAATGTTACCTGGTCAGGTTGAACCCCAGAATGTAGAGACTGTATTAATGTTACCTGGTCAGGTTGAACCCCAGAATGTAGAGACTGTATTAATGTTACCTGGTCAGGTTGAACCCCAGAATGTAGAGACTGTATTAATGTTACCTGGTCAGGTTGAACCCCAGAATGTAGAGACTGTATTAATGTTACCTGGTCAGGTTGAACCCCAGAATGTAGAGACTGTATTAATGTTACCTGGTCAGGTTGAACCCCAGAATGTAGAGACTGTATTAATGTTACCTGGTCAGGTTGAACCCGAGAATGTAGAGACTGTATTCATGTTACCTGGTCAGGTTGAAGCCCAGAATGTAGAGACTGTATTAATGTGTTGATGTTACCTGCTCAGGTTGAACCCCAGAATGTAGAGACTGTATTCATGTTACCTGCTCAGGTTGAACCCCAGAATGTAGAGACTGTATTCATGTTACCTGCTCAGGTTGAACCCCAGAATGTAGAGACTGTATTCATGTTACCTGGTCAGGTTGAAGCCCCAGAACGTGGAGACTGTATTAATGTTACCTGGTCAGGTTGAACCCCAGAATGTAGAGACTGTATTAATGTTACCTGGTCAGGTTGAACCCCAGAATGTAGAGACTGTATTAATGTGTTGATGTTACCTGCTCAGGTTGAAGCCCCAGAACGTGGAGACTGTATTAATGTTACCTGGTCAGGTTGAACCCCAGAATGTAGAGACTGTATTCATGTTACCTGGTCAGGTTGAAGCCCAGAATGTAGAGACTGTATTAATGTGTTGATGTTACCTGCTCAGGTTGAACCCCAGAATGTAGAGACTGTATTAATGTTACCTGGTCAGGTTGAAGCCCCAGAATGTAGAGACTGTATTCATGTTACCTGGTCAGGTTGAAGCCCCAGAATGTAGAGACTGTATTCATGTTACCTGGTCAGGTTGAAGCCCCAGAATGTAGAGACTGTATTCATGTTACCTGGTCAGGTTGAAGCCCCAGAATGTAGAGACTGTATTCATGTTACCTGGTCAGGTTGAACCCCAGAATGTAGAGACTGTATTAATGTGTTGATGTTACCTGGTCAGGTTGAAGCCCCAGAATGTGGAGAAGGTACTGCAGGAGTTTGGGAACAGAGCCAGGAAGATGGAGGGAGAGAAGCTGGGTCTGGAAGCCTTTGCCCACTACCTTGATGTCCCTGTGTCAGACATGCTCAGAGACATCTTCTCCTCTTCAACGAGGTAAGGAAACACACTGAATATAATATCATCCCATTAGACGCTTTGAAGGCCGAAGTTACAAGTTTCTCAACTTCCCAAAACTCAGGAAACAGAAATATATGTTCCCTATATTGTGTATTTTAATTTTGAAATACAGAGTTCGATATTAGATTTCAATATTAGATTTTTATATTATACACTAGATTCAGATATAGATATTATATTTAGACATTAGATTTAGACATTAGATTCAGACATTAGATTTAGACATTAGATTTAGAAATTAGATTCAGACAATTTAGACATTAGATTCAGACATTAGATTTAGACATTAGATTCAGACATTAGATTCAGACATTAGATTTAGACATTAGACATTAGATTTAGACATTAGATTTAGACATTAGATTCAGACATTAGATTCAGACATTAAGATTTAGACATTAGATTTAGACATTAGATTCAGACATTAGATTTAGACATTAGATTTAGACATTAGATTTAGATATTAGACATTAGATTCAGACATTAGATTTAGACATTAGATTTAGACTTTAGACATTAGATTCAGACATTAGATTCAGACATTAGATTCAGACATTAGATTTAGACTTGATTTAGACATTATATTCAGACATTAGATTTAGACATTAGATTTAGACTTTAGACATTATATTCAGACATTAGATTCAGACATTAGATTTAGACATTAGATTCAGACATTAGATTTAGATATTAGATTTAGACTTTAGACATTAGATTTAGACATTAGATTTAGACTTTAGACATTAGATTTAGACATTAGATTTAGAAATTTAGACATTAGATTTAGAAATTAGACATTAGATTTAGATATTAGACATTCGATTTAGACATTCGATTTAGACTTTTTAGACATTATATTCAGACATTAGATTTAGACATTAGAATTAGACATTACATTTAGACATTAGATTCAGACATTAGATTCAGAAATTAGATTCAGACATTAGATTTAGACGTTAGATTTAGAACATTAGACATTACATTTAGACATTAGATTTAGACATTAGATTCAGACATTAGACATTACATTTAGACATTAGATTCAGACATTAGATTCAGAAATTAGA
>NW_026281317.1:0-3182 GCF_023373465.1 Oncorhynchus keta
AATTATATTTGGATCTTATCCCTCTAATCGTGGAGAGACCTGACCAAATATAAGGCTATCGATCAGAGACTTCCTGTTTGGCCCTGTCCGGGGGTGTCCTCGGATGGGGCCACAGTGTCTCCTGACCCCTCCTGTCTCAGCCTCCAGTATTTATGCTGCAGTAGTTTATGTGTCGGGGGGCTAGGGTCAGTTTGTTATATCTGGAGTACTTCTCCTGTCCTATTCGGTGTCCTGTGTGAATCTAAGTGTGCGTTCTCTAATTCTCTCCTTCTCTCTTTCTTTCTCTCTCTCGGAGGACCTGAGCCCTAGGACCATGCCCCAGGACTACCTGACATGATGACTTGCTGTCCCCAGTCCACCTGGCCGTGCTGCTGCTCCAGTTTCAACTGTTCTGCCTTATTATTATTCAACCATGCTGGTCATTTATGAACATTTGAACATCTTGGCCATGTTCTGTTATAATCTCCACCCGGCACAGCCAGAAGAGGACTGGCCACCCCACATAGCCTGGTTCCTCTCTAGGTTTCTTCCTAGGTTTTGGCCTTTCTAGGGAGTTTTTCCTAGCCACCGTGCTTCTACATCTGCATTGCTTGCTGTTTGGGGTTTTAGGCTGGGTTTCTGTACAGCACTTTGAGTTATCAGCTGATGTACGAAGGGCTATATAAATACATTTGATTTGATTAGATGTGGTCAGTTTGTCCCATGAAAATACTAAATCAGTGGTATTGAGGAATTATACATTTGAGGTTACACAGATACTGTCATTCCCATGGTGACCTATCCACCTTTAAAGCCGCCCCTGAGTACATTTAAGAGGTCTAGACTGATTTGTGATTCATGTCTGCAGAGACAATGCTTCTCTCACCCTGGGGATCGATGGGGGAAACAGGGCTGGCCAAGGTCATAGCCCTGCGTACCGAGTTGTCTCTCTCTCACCTAGAAATACCCCTACCAGATAGTCCCACACCTATACCCCTACCAGATCTAGACTGAGGTTACTAAAGCTAAAGTAGTACAGTAGGGCCTCAAAGATTAGAGATAAACATAAGATCAGTCATTGTAAAGTGACCCAAAATAACACCCCAACAACCCTCACCCTTTTCCGATATATTTATCTAATTTCTCCTGGTATTCATACTTCACTTTAGTGTAGCGAGAGAACCTAGGAGGATTCATAGGGTGATAATAGCTGGGCGAAAAAACCTGAATGTTCATAAGAGGATGGTGTTAAGTTTCTCAGTTTCTCCCAAACAGGCTCAGTCAGGAGCCTCATTAGCATACTTTGTCTCTGTAGATGTCGCTAAATGTAACAGATCCTGCCCAGTGCTGGGCGATGTGGGCAGACGACAGACTGAATAAATAAACAGGGCCCGTCTGAGGGTGGCTCCCGGGCCCCCACCTGTCCACCATCCATCAATACTGGAGCATTCTATGGGCAGCCCAATCATCGTTTTATAGGCCTGTGAAACCATCAAACATCTGCTCATAACCATGCTTCATATAGATGTATCATACATACAGTAACCCATGCAAATGATGATGTCAATGTTCAGCATAGGTTTTTACTAGGATACAGTCCACTATGGCAAATATGTTTTTCTTTAAGTAAAAGTATGTTATGGTGCATAACTGATTTCGCAGAAGACTGATAAAACCAAAGGGTTAACAAGGGCTTTGGAGCTACTGTACTTTGCAGATACAGACACACAAGGACAGTTTTACATATTTGTTCAGGCTTTCACACACAGTTTTAGGCAGTACAGATGTAGGATCTTATTTTGAGACAGTTTGCTAAAGCAGGAAAATAATCCTGCAGCAACATGATCAGTGAATTATTTTGTGGATTATAATGAATGGACATTTTTGTAGGGGTTGATACATTTTTCATAAAGGGTAATTGCAAACTTCAGAAGCCTTTTTAAACCTCAAATATACTACAAGTTTTACATTTCCTGTAACAGGACGATCAAATTAAGATCCTACATCTGTACATTCCACAGGAATGATGGGTGGACGGCTCATTATAAAGGCTGGAATGGAGTGAGTGGAATAGTATCAAACACCTGGAAACCATGTGTTTGATGTGTTTGATACTTTTCCATTTATTCAGTTCCAGCCATTACCACGAGCCCATCGTTTCCATTTAAGGGTACATTCTCATTCTCAATTGTTTGAGTTGGAAATAGTGGGTTTGGTGTCAGATGGTATCAGTTTGGTGTCAGAATGACATCTAATTGACTGATGGACACTGACTTGCTAGTTGACTTTTGTACATTTGCAATATGTTTAAACGGAGAGGGACCATCACCAAAATGGCATTCTGAAATCAACACTAAAAATGGCATCACCATAGTCTCCAGACTGTGCTTTTGGGGACAGCGGCGGAACCGTTAGTTTTAGAAGGACAATTCAACCGCAGGAATGTTCCTGAGGTCCTCCCGATCTGTGCAAGCCTAACCTTGACCGTGTGGCATTAGCCCTTAACAGTAAAACAATTTTTTTTATCTCATAGATTACAATGACATCTCTCCCCATAGGATTACATTGCCTGCTCCTCTAAAGTCAACCTGAAGCCTATATGTGGGTTATGAATGCCTTATGAACCTGTCTTCAATGATAGTCCACCAGGACACTATGAGGTGTCGGTTCTAAGCTTCCTGAAGCAACCGGAAGTGTTTAAAATCACCAAGTGTTTTTCCATACCCAACCAGCAGTTTGTGATAAATAATGCATTCAACCCTGTGTAAATCGATCAGCTCTTAACGTAAACACTTAAAACTCAGGATTCTGTAAAGGCAAACCCCAATCAGGATATGAGGTTACTTATAGTTTCGGAAGTGACTTAAATGTTGTCATAGTGGCTGTTTCGAAGGGTTAAAAAGGTCAGATCTTTTCAAAACTTCATATGTGTGATTAGGAAACCTCCATGAATTGTAAATCAGTCATTTCTCCCATAAAATTTCCAAGAAAAAAATCACACACACACACAGCTAGGACAGAGGGACACAGTGTGGTGCGTAGAGACAGACAGTACCTGCAATAGTTACCTTTGTTCGAGCTAAAAAAGAACCGTCAGACCTAGAGTTTTGAAACTTTAGAAACCTGTTCTAGACCTCAGGTTGATAGTGGGTGGTGAGTTACTTGGCTTTAGATGGTTCTCGGACTGAGAAACAGCCTCGTTC
>NW_026281318.1:0-3331 GCF_023373465.1 Oncorhynchus keta
TGACTGGCTGTGATGCTCCTGCCTGGCCCATCCCCCAACCCTCTTTAGTACAGTGTCTGGCTGTGATGCTCCTGCCTGGCCCCTCCCCCAGCCCTCCCTTAGTACAGTGACTGGCTGTGATGCTCCTGCCTGGCCCCTCCCCCAACCCTCCTTAGTACAGTGACTGGCTGTGATGCTCCTGCCTGGCCCCTCCCCCAACCCTCCTTAGTAGTAATAATACAGTGACTGGCTGTGATGCTCCTGCCTGGCCCCTCCCCAACCCTCTTTAGTACAGTGACTGGCTGTGATGCTCCTGCCTGGCCCCTCCCCCAACCCTCCTTAGTACAGTGACTGGCTGTGATGCTCCTGCCTGGCCCCTCCCCCAACCCTCCTTAGTACAGTGACTGGCTGTGATGCTCCTGCCTGGCCCCTCCCCCAACCCTCCTTAGTACAGTGACTGGCTGTGATGCTCCTGCCTGGCCCCTCCCCCAACCCTCCTTAGTACAGTGACTGGCTGTGATGCTCCTGCCTGGCCCCTCCCCCAACCCTCCTTAGTACAGTGACTGGCTGTGATGCTCCTGCCTGGCCCCTCCCCCAACCCTCCTTAGTACAGTGACTGGCTGTGATGCTCCTGCCTGGCCCCTCCCCAACCCTCCTTAGTACAGTGACTGGCTGTGATGCTCCTGCCTGGCCCCTCCCCCAACCCTCCTTAGTACAGTGACTGGCTGTGATGCTCCTGCCTGGCCCCTCCCCAACCCTCCTTAGTACAGTGACTGGCTGTGATGCTCCTGCCTGGCCCCTCCCCCAACCCTCCTTAGTACAGTGACTGGCTGTGATGCTCCTGCCTGGCCCCTCCCCCAACCCTCCTTAGTACAGTGACTGGCTGTGATGCTCCTGCCTGGCCCCTCCCCCAACCCTCCTTAGTACAGTGACTGGCTGTGATGCTCCTGCCTGGCCCCTCCCCCAACCCTCCTTAGTACAGTGACAGGCTGTGATGCTCCTGCCTGGCCCCTCCCCCAACCCTCCTTAGTACAGTGACAGGCTGTGATGCTCCTATCTGGCCCCTCCCCCAACCCTCTTTAGTACAGTGACTGGCTGTGATGCTCCTGCCTGGCCCCTCCCCAACCCTCCTTAGTACAGTGACTGGCTGTGATGCTCCTGCCTGGCCCCTCCCCCAACCCTCCTTAGTACAGTGACTGGCTGTGATGCTCCTGCCTGGCCCCTCCCCCAACCCTCCTTAGTACAGTGTCTGGCTGTGATGCTCCTGCCTGGCCCCTCCCCCAACCCTCCTTAGTACAGTGACTGGCTGTGATGCTCCTGCCTGGCCCCTCCCCCAACCCTCCTTAGTACAGTGACTGGCTGTGATGCTCCTGCCTGGCCCCTCCCCCAACCCTCTTTAGTACAGTGTCTGGCTGTGATGCTCCTGCCTGGCCCCTCCCCCAACCCTCCTTAGTACAGTGACTGGCTGTGATGCTCCTGCCTGGCCCCTCCCCCAACCCTCCTTGAGTACAGTGACTGGCTGTGATGCTCCTGCCTGGCCCCTCCCCCAACCCTCCTTAGTACAGTGACTGGCTGTGATGCTCCTGCCTGGCCCCTCCCCAACCCTCTTTAGTACAGTGACTGGCTGTGATGCTCCTGCCTGGCCCCTCCCCCAACCCTCTTTAGTACAGTGACTGGCTGTGATGCTCCTGCCTGGCCCCTCCCCAACCCTCCTTAGTACAGTGACTGGCTGTGATGCTCCTGCCTGGCCCCTCCCCCAACCCTCTTTAGTACAGTGACTGGCTGTGATGCTCCTGCCTGGCCCCTCCCCCAACCCTCCTTAGTACAGTGACTGGCTGTGATGCTCCTGCCTGGCCCCTCCCCCAACCCTCCTTAGTACAGTGACTGGCTGTGATGCTCCTGCCTGGCCCCTCCCCCAACCCTCCTTAGTACAGTGACTGGCTGTGATGCTCCTGCCTGGCCCCTCCCCCAACCCTCTTTAGTACAGTGACTGGCTGTGATGCTCCTGCCTGGCCCCTCCCCCAACCCTCCTTAGTACAGTGACTGGCTGTGATGCTCCTGCCTGGCCCCTCCCCCAACCCTCCTTAGTACAGTGACTGGCTGTGATGCTCCTGCCTGGCCCCTCCCCAACCCTCCTTAGTACAGTGACTGGCTGTGATGCTCCTGCCTGGCCCCTCCCCCAACCCTCCTTAGTACAGTGACTGGCTGTGATGCTCCTGCCTGGCCCCTCCCCAACCCTCCTTAGTACAGTGACTGGCTGTGATGCTCCTACCTGGCCCCTCCCCCAACCCTCTTTAGTACAGTGACAGGCTGTGATGCTCCTGCCTGGCCCCTCCCCCAACCCTCTTTAGTACAGTGACAGGCTGTGATGCTCCTATATGGCCCCTCCCCCAACCCTCTTTAGTACAGTGACTGGCTGTGATGCTCCTGCCTGGCCCCTCCCCCAACCCTCCTTAGTACAGTGACTGGCTGTGATGCTCCTGCCTGGCCCCTCCCCCAACCCTCCTTAGTACAGTGACTGGCTGTGATGCTCCTGCCTGGCCCCTCCCCCAACCCTCCTTAGTACAGTGACTGGCTGTGATGCTCCTGCCTGGCCCCTCCCCCAACCCTCCTTAGTACAGTGACTGGCTGTGATGCTCCTGCCTGGCCCCTCCCCAACCCTCCTTAGTACAGTGACTAGGCTGTGATGCTCCTGCCTGGCCCCTCCCCCAACCCTCTTTAGTACAGTGTCTGGCTGTGATGCTCCTGCCTGGCCCCTCCCCAACCCTCCTTAGTACAGTGACTGGCTGTGATGCTCCTGCCTGGCCCCTCCCCCAACCCTCCTTAGTACAGTGACTGGCTGTGATGCTCCTGCCTGGCCCCTCCCCCAACCCTCCTGTAATAATAATACAGTGACTGGCTGTGATGCTCCTGCCTGGCCCCTCCCCCAACCCTCTTTAGTACAGTGACTGGCTGTGATGCTCCTGCCTGGCCCCTCCCCCAACCCTCCTTAGTACAGTGACTGGCTGTGATGCTCCTGCCTGGCCCTCCCCCAACCCTCCTTAGTACAGTGACTGGCTGTGATGCTCCTGCCTGGCCCCTCCCCAACCCTCCTTAGGTACAGTGACTGGCTGTGATGCTCCTGCCTGGCCCCTCCCCCAACCCTCCTTAGTACAGTGACTGGCTGTGATGCTCCTGCCTGGCCCCTCCCCCAACCCTCCTTAGTACAGTGACTGGCTGTGATGCTCCTGCCTGGCCCCTCCCCCAACCCTCCATTAGTACAGTGACTGGCTGTGATGCTCCTGCCTGGCCCCTCCCCAACCCTCTTTAGTACAGTGACTGGCTGTGATGCTCCTGCCTGGCCCCTCCCCCC
>NW_026281319.1:0-5811 GCF_023373465.1 Oncorhynchus keta
CTGACCGCTGCTCATCTCAACCCCAGCGACTGTGAGGAGTGGGTCAAGCTGGCCGACATGTCTCTGGAGCAGGACAACATCAGGCAGGCTATCATCTGCTAGCACCAAAGGTGAGGTGACCCATGACCTCTAACCCCGGCCCTCTGACCCGTGACCTCAAACTGCTAAAATATGTTATTTATTTGATTGATTTACTGCTAGTTAGAAGTGGTTGATACTGATGGCCAACTAATGTTGTCTCCGGCTTGAGCTACTCATTTTAATTATCAAAGAATTTCAATCAATCAATGGCAACCTCACTGAAATAATTGTCTCCTAACACATTTCTATCCCTGTTTCTCCCTCCCCTGTCTCCCTCCCCTCGCCCCCTCCCCTGTCCCTCCCTCCCCTGTCTCTCCCTCCCCCTGTCTCTCCCCCCTCCCCTGTCTCTCCCTCCCCCTGTCTCCCTCCCCTGTCTCTCCCTCCCCTGTCTCCTCCCTCCCCTGCCTCTCCTCCCCCTGCTCTCCTCCCTCCCCTGTCTCCCTCCCCTGTCTCCCTCCCCCCTGTCTCCTCCCCTGTCTCCCTCCCCTTGTCTCTCCCTCCCTTGTCTCTCCCTCTCCCCTGTCTCTCCCTCCCCTGTCTCTCCCTCCCCTGTCTCTCCCTCCCCTGTCTCTCCCTCCCCCTGTCTCCCTCCCCTGTCTCCCTCCCCCTGTCTCCCTCCCCTGTCTGTCTCTCTGTGTCTGTCTCTCTGTGTCTGTCTCTCTGTCTGTCTCTCTGTCTGTCTCTCTGTCTGTCTGTGTCTCCCTCCCTCCCTCTCAGCCATTAAGTATGACCCCAGTAATGTGCGCTACCTATGGGAACGTTGCAGCCTATATGAGCAGGTGGGGGAACACAAGCAGTCCATGGACGGGTACCGTCCGTATCCTCAACCTACTGCCCCCTACTGACGGGAGCACTTCATGCAAGCTGTCACGAGACATGGCCAAGTGAGGCTAGTCCGCCCTGCACGTGTACACAGAAACACACAACCAGATACTGTACAAACTCATTCACACCTGTATGGACACAGACAATACACACAGGCTAGTCCGCCCTGCACGCGTACACAGAAACACACAACCAGATACTGTACAAACTCATTCAGACCTGCATGGACACAGACAATACACACAAGCAATGGGGGTGTTGGATTCAGTGTGTAACAGTGATGTGTGTGTTAGGTTCAGTGTGTAACAGTGATGTGTGTGTTAGGTTCAGTGTGTAACAGTGGTGTGTGTGTTAGGTTCAGTGTGTAACAGTGATGTGTGTGTTAGGTTCAGTGTGTAACAGTGGTGTGTGTGTGTTAGGTTCAGTGTGTAACAGTGATGTGTGTGTGTGTGTTCTCTCTCCAGAAGCTACTATGAGAGTAGTGACCTGCCATCAGCCATGGGGGTCATGGAGGAGGCCTGAGGAGACACCCAGAGCTGGTGACAGACGAGAGCATCAACATGGCTGCTGAGCTCTACATCGCTCAACCACCAACACGACAAGGCCCTTCAGGTGTGTGTGTGTGTGTGTGTGTGTGTGTGTGTGTGTGTGTGTGTGTGTGTGTGGTACGACTAGTGTTTTCCCTCCTCAGGTTCTAGTCCAGTTCTGCGGGATCGTCCTGGAGAGAGGAGAACCTAAGCCAGACCTTGCAGAGGAGGAGAAGATGGAATCAGAGGAGAACCCAGAGGAGCAGAAGAAGATGGAAGAGGAGGAGAACCCAGAGGAGCAGAAGAAGATGGAAGAGGAGGAGAACCCAGAGGAGCAGAAGAAGATGGAAGAGGAGGAGAACCCAGAGGAGGAGAAGGAGATGAAAACAGCGACAACCGATGAGACTGAGGTCTGTCCTACAGACAGTAGAACTACTGTCCTACTGTCTGGATCTAGGACTTCATTATGAAGTCTGGCCAACTGTTCTACTGTCCTACTGTCTGGATCTAGGACTTCATTATGAAGTCTGGCCAACTGTTCTACTGTCTGGATCTAGGACTACATTACGAAGGGAAGTCTGTCCTACTGTCTGGATCTAGGACTTCATTAGGAAGTCTGCCCTGTTCTACTGTCCTACTGTCTGGATCACAGGACTTCATTACGAAGTCTGGCCAACTGTCCCACTGTCTGGATCTAGGACTACATTATGAAGTCTGTCCTACTGTTCTGGATCTAGGACACCATTATGAAGTCTGGCCTACTGTCTGGATCTAGGACTTCATTATGAAGTCTGGCCTGCACTGTCTGGATCTAGGACTTCATTATGAAGTCTGGCCTACCGGTCTACTGTCTGGATCTAGGACTACATTATGAAGTCTGGCCTACTGTCTGGATCTAGGACTTCATTATGAAGTCTGTCCTACTGTCCTACTGTCTGGATCTAGGACTTCATTATGAAGTCTGTCCCACTAATCTGGATCTAGGACTTCATTATGAAGTCTGGGCCTACTGTCTGGATCTAGGACTTCATTATGAAGTCTGTCCAACTGTCTGGATCTAGGACTTCATTATGAAGTCTGTCCTACTGTCTGGATCTAGGACTTCATTGAAGTCTGTCCTACTGCCTACTGTCTGGATCTAGGACTTCATTAGGAAGTCTGTCCTACTGTCCCCTACTGTCTGGATCTAGGACTTCATTATGAAGTCTGGCCTACTGTCTGGATCTAGGACTTCATTAGGAAGTCAGTCCAACTGTCTGGATCTAGGACTTCATTATGAAGTCTGGCCCCTGTCCAACTGTCTGGATCTAGGACTTTGTTATGAAGTCTGGCCTACTGTCTGGATCTAGGACTTTGTTATGAAGTCTGGCCTACTGTCCTACTGTCTGGATCTAGGACTTCATTATGAAGTCTGGCCTACTGTCCTACTGTCTGGATCTAGGACTTCATTATGAAGTCTGGCCTACTGTCCTACTGTCTGGATCTAGGACTTCATTATGAAGTCTGGCCTACTGTCCTACTGTCCTACTGTCTGGA
The DNA here is from genome assembly GCF_023373465.1 of Oncorhynchus keta. NCBI lineage: Eukaryota > Metazoa > Chordata > Actinopteri > Salmoniformes > Salmonidae > Oncorhynchus > Oncorhynchus keta. The sequence goes on from NW_026281319.1 coordinate 2,970, forward strand.
TCTAGGACTTCATTATGAAGTCTGGCCTACTGTCCTACTGTCTGGATCTAGGACTTCATTATGAAGTCTGGCCTACTGTCCTACTGTCTGGATCTAGGACTTCTGTTATCAAGTCTGGCCTACTGTCCAGCTGCTGGATCTGGGACTTTGTTATGAAGTCTGGCCTACTGTCTGGATCTGGGGCACTGTTGAGTCTCGACCTGTCCTACTGTCTGGATCTACTAGGACTTCATTATGAAGTCTGGCCCTGCTGTCCTACTGTCTGGATCTAGGACTTCATTATGAAGTCTGGCCTGCTGTCCTGTCTGGATCTGGGACTTCATTATGAAGTCTGTCTGCCTGTTCGGATCTGGGACTTGAGTATGAAGTCCTGGCCCTGCGGCCTACTGTCTGGATCTGGGACTTAATTATGAAGTCTGGCCCTACCCCTACTGTCTGGATCTGGGACTCTCTCTTCCTTTTTAACCCCTCTCTCTCTCCCCCTCCTCCCCCTCTCTCTCTCTCTCTCCCTCCCCTCTCCTCTCTCTCCCCCTCCCTCCCCTCTCTCTCTCTCCCCCCTCCTCCCCTCTCTCTCTCTCCCTCCTCCCTCTCTCTCTCCCTCCTCCCTCTCTCTCTCTCCCTCCTCCCCCTCTCTCTCTCTCCCCCTCCTGCCCCTCTCTCTCTCCCCCTCCTCACCCCTCTCTCTTCCCCCATCTCTCTTCCCCTCCTCTCTCTCCCTCCTCCCTCTCTCCATATCTCTATCCTCTCCAGGGAGGTTAGAGAAGGTGTAGTTCAGACCATGTACCAGTGGACATCAGAGTGAAACTCATGGTCTGTCTGATCCACCAGCATGTTTACAGACCTCTGGATTGAGTACCACACAATATCTATCTGCTTTGGGGACACATAGACTCCTGCAAATATCACCTTATAATCTTAGTGTTTCTGAATGCATAAATGGACATTCCTTCATCCTCTCTACCCCAGTCCATGTTGACGTCTCTGATGGAGCAGAGCCCAGAGGAGCTGGGGGATCTGTACCTGGATGTGGCTGAGGCCTTCCTGGACCAGGGAGAGTACAACTCAGCCCTGCCTCTCCTCTCTGCCCTGGTCTGCTCTGAGAGATACAACCTGGCTGTTGTCTGGCTCCGACACGCTGGTAGACACACACACACACACACACACACACACACACACACACACAACACACACAACACACACACTACACACACACACACACCACACACAGACAACACAACACAACACAGACACACACACACCACACAACACAGACACACACACACACACACAACACAACACTACACAACACAGACACACACCACAGACACACACAACACAACACAGCACACACACACACACACACACACACAGAGTCAACTGTCTCAAACTGTCTGTTATTTTGTCCGGATCATTATGAGATGACAACATCATCGTACCTCGTTATAACGACATCTTCGTACCTCGTTATAACGACATCATCGTATGCTCGTTATAACGACATCATCGTGCCTCGTTATAACGACATCATCGTACCTCGTTATAACGACATCATCGTACCTCGTTATAGCGACATCATCGTACCTCGTTATAACGACATCAACGTACCTCGTTATAACGACATCAACGTACCTCGTCATAACGACATCAACGTACCGCGTCATAACGACATCAACGTACCTCGTCATAACGACATCAACGTACCTCGTCATAACGACATCAACGTACCTCGTCATAACGACATCAACGTACCTCGTCATAACGACATCAACGTACCTCGTCATAACGACATCAACGTACCTCGTCATAACGACATCAACGTACCTCGTCATAACGACATCAACGTACCGCGTCATAACGACATCAACGTACCGCGTCATAACGACATCAACGTACCGCGTCATAACGACATCAACGTACCGCGTCATAACGACATCAACGTACCTCGTCATAACGACATCAACGTACCTCGTCATAACGACATCAACGTACCTCGTCATAACGACATCAACGTACCTCGTCATAACGACATCAACGTACCTCGTCATAACGACATCATCGTACCGCGTCATAACGACATCATCGTACCTCGTTATAACGACATCATCGTACCGCGTCATAACGACATCATCGTACCGCGTCATAACGACATCATCGTACCGCGTTATAACGACATCATCGTACCGCGTCATAACGACATCATCGTACCGCGTCATAACGACATCATCGTACCTCGTCATAACGACATCAACGTACCTCGTCATAACGACATCAACGTACCGCGTCATAACGACATCAACGTACCTCGTCATAACGACATCAACGTACCTCGTCATAACGACATCAACGTACCTCGTCATAACGACATCAACGTACCTCGTCATAACGACATCAACGTACCTCGTTATAACGACATCATCGTACCGCTCGTTATAACGACATCATCGTCACGCGTCGTTATAACGACATCATCGTACCGCGTTATAGCGACATCATCGTACCGCGTTATAACGACATCATCGTACCTCGTTAGAACGACATCATCGTACCTCGTTAGAACGACATCATCGTACCTCGTTAGAAGCGACATCATCGTCACCTGCGTTAGAACGACATCATCGTACCGGGTTAGAACGACATCATCGTACCGCGTTAGAACGACATCATCGTACCTCGTTATAACGACATCATCGTACCTCGTTATAACGGCATCATCGTACCTGCGTTATAACGGCATCATCGTACCGCGTTACTAACGACATCATCGTACCTCGTTATAACGGCATCACCGATACGCGTTAGAGCGACATCACCGTAGCTCGTTAGAGCGACATCACCGTAGCTC
>NW_026281320.1:0-3845 GCF_023373465.1 Oncorhynchus keta
TGGAAGAGTCTGACAGAGATCCTGATATGGAAGAGTCTGACAGAGATCCTGATATGGAAGTAGATACATGGATCTGATATAGGTCCTCATAAAGAAGAGTCTGACCAGAGATCCTGATATGGAAGAGTCTGAAAGAGATCATGATATGGAAGATTCTGATCAGAGGTCCTGATATGGAAGAGTCTGACAGAGATCCTGATATGGAAGTGTCTGACAGAGGTCCTGATATGGACAAGTCTGAACAGAGTCCTGATATGGAGTGTCTGACAGAGGTCCTGATATGGAAGAGTCTGACAGAGATCCTGATATGGAAAAGATCTGACAGAGGTCCTGATATGGAATAGTCTGACAGAGATCCTGATATGGAAGAGTCTGACAGAGATCCTGATATGGAAATGTCTGACAAAGATCCTGAATTGGAAGAGTCTGACAGATATTTTGATATGAAAGAGTCTGACAGAGGTCCTCAAAAGTAAGAGTCTACCAGAGTTCCTGGTATGGAAGAGTCTGACAGAGATCCTGATATGGAAGAGTCTGACAGAGGTCCTGATATGGAAGAGTCTGACAGAGATCCTGATACGGAAGAGTCTGACAGAGATCCTGATATGGAAGAGTCTGACAGAGATCCTAATATGGAAAGAGTCTGACAGAGATCCTGATATGGAAGAGTCTGACAGAGATCCTGATATGGAAGAGTCTGACAGAGGTCCTGATATGGAAGAGTCTGACAGAGATCCTGATATGAAAGTGAAATACATGGATCCTGATATAGGTCCTCAAAAAGAAGAGTCTACCAGAGATCCTGATATGGAAGAGTGTGAAAGAGATCATGATATGGAAGATTCTGTCAGAGGTCCTGATGTGGATGTGTCTGACAGAGATCCTGATATGGAAGTGTCTGATAGAGGTCCTGATATGGACAAGTCTGAACTAAATCCTTATATGGATGTCTGACAGAGATCCTGATATGGAAGAGTCTGACAGAGGTCCTGATATGGAAGAGTCTGACAGAGATCCTGATATGGAAGGAGTCTGACAGAGATCCTGATATGGAAGAGTCTGACAGAGATCCTGATATGGAAGAGTCTGACAGAGATCCTGATATGGAAGAGTCTGACAGAGGTCCTGATATGGAAGAGTCTGACAGAGGTCCTGATATGGAAGTCTGACAGAGGTCCTGATATGGAAAAGACTAATAGAGGTCCTGATATGGAATTGTCTGACAGAGATCCTGATATGGTAGAGTCTGACAGAGATCCTGATATGGAAGAGTCTGACAGAGGTCCTGATATGGAAGAGTCTGACAGAGGTCCTGATATGGACAAGTCTGAACAGAGATCCTTATATGGAATAGTCTGACAGAGGTCCTGATATGGAACAGTCTGACAGAGATCCTGATATGGAAGAGTCTGACAGAGGTCCTGATATGGAAGAGTCTGACAGAGATCCTGATATGGAAGAGTCTGACAGAGATCCTGATATGGAAGAGTCTGACAGAGATCCTGATATGGAAGAGTCTGACAGAGATCCTGATATGGAAGAGTCTGACAGAGGTCCTGATATGGAAGAGTCTGACAGAGGTCCTGATATGGAAGAGTCTGACAGAGGTCCTGATATGGAAAAGACTAATAGAGGTCCTGATATGGAATTGTCTGACAGAGATCCTGATATGGAAGAGTCTGACAGAGATCCTGATATGGAAAAGACTAATAGAGGTCCTGATATGGAATTGTCTGACAGAGATCCTGATATGGTAGAGTCTACAGAGATCCTGAAATGGATTAGTCTGAAATGAGATCCTGATATGGAACTGTCTGAAAAAGATCTGAATTGGAAGAGTCTGACAGATATTTTGATATGAAAGAGTCTGACAGAGGTCCTCAAAAGTAAGAGTCTACCAGAGTTCCTGGTATGGAAGAGTCTGACAGAGATCCTGATATGGAAGAGTCTGACAGAGATCCTGATATGGAAGAGTCTGACAGAGATCCTGATATGGAAGAGTCTGACAGAGATCCTGATATGGAAGAGTCTGACAGAGATCCTGATATGGAAGGAGTCTGACAGAGATCCTGATACGGAAAGAGTCTGACATGAGATCCTGAAATGGAAGAGTCTGACAGTAGATCCTGATATGGAAGTGTCTGACAGATGTCCTGATATGGAAGTGTCTGACAGATCTCTTGATATGGAATAGTCTGACAGAGGTCCTGATATGGAAGAGTCTGACAGAGATCCTGATATGAAAGTGAAATACATGGATCTGATATAGGTCCTCAAAAGAAGAGTCTACCAGAGATCCTGATATGGAAGAGTGTGAAAGAGATCATGATATGGAAGATTCTGTCAGAGGTCCTGATGTGGATGTGTCTGACAGAGATCCTGATATGGAAGTGTCTGATAGAGGTCCTGATATGGACAGAGTCTGAACAGAAATCCTTATATGGATGTCTGACAGAGATCCTGATATGGAAGAGTCTGACAGAGGTCCTGATATGGAAGAGTCTGACAGAGATCCTGATACGGAAGAGTCTGACAGAGATCCTGATATGGAAGAGTCTGACAGAGATCCTGATATGGAAGAGTCTGACAGAGATCCTGATATGGAAGAGTCTGACAGAGATCCTGATATGAAAGTGAAATACATGGATCCTGATATAGGTCCTCAAAAAGAAGAGTCTACCAGAGATCCTGATATGGAAGAGTGTGAAAGAGATCATGATATGGAAGATTCTGTCAGAGGTCCTGATGTGGATGTGTCTGACAGAGATCCTGATATGGAAGTGTCTGATAGAGGTCCTGATATGGACAAGTCTGAACAGAAATCCTTATATGGATGTCTGACAGAGGTCCTGATATGAAACAGTCTGACAGAGATCCTGATATGGAAGAGTCTGACAGAGGTCCTGATATGGAAGAGTCTGACAGAGATCCTGATATGGAAAGAGTCTGACAGAGATCCTGATATGGAAGAGTCTGACAGAGGTCCTGATATGGAGAGTCTGACAGAGATCCTGATATGGAAGAGTCTGACAGAGATCCTGATATGGGAGAGTCTGACAGAGGTCCTGATATGGAAGAGTCTGAAAGAGGTCCTGATATGGAAGTCTGACAGAGGTCCTGATATGGAAAAGACTAATAGAGGTCCTGATATGGAATAGTCTGACAGAGATCCTGACATGGATTAGTCTGACAGAGATCCTGATATGGAAGAGTCTGACAGAGATCATGAATATGGAAGAGTCTGACAGAGATCCTGATATGGAAGAGTCTGACAGAGGTCCTGATATGGAAGAGTCTGACCAGAGGTCCTGATATGGAAGAGTCTGACAGAGATCCTGATATGGAAGAGTCTGATAGAGGTCCTGATATGGAAGTCTGACAGAGATCCTGATATGGAAGAGTCTGACAGAGATCCTGATATGGGAGAGTCTGACAGAGGTCCTGATATGGAAGAGTCTGAAAGAGATCCTGATATGGAAGAGTCTGACAGAGATCCTGATATGGAAGAGTCTGAAAGAGGTCCTGAAATGGAAGTCTGACAGAGGTCCTGATATGGAAAAGACTAATAGAGGTCCTGATATGGAAGGTCTGACAGAGATCCTGATATGGAAGAGTCTGACAGAGATCCTGATATGGGAGAGTCTGACAGAGGTCCTGATATGGAAGAGTCTGAAAGAGGTCCTGAAATGGAAGTCTGACAGAGGTCCTGATATGGAAAAGACTAATAGAGGTCCTGATATGGAAGAGTCTGACATGGATCCTGACATGAATTAGTCTGACAGAGATCCTGATATGGAAGAGTCTGACAGAGATCATGATATGGGAGAGTCTGACAGAGATCCTGA
>NW_026281321.1:0-3453 GCF_023373465.1 Oncorhynchus keta
AGTAATAACATGGTTATATACAGGAGTACCAGGTAATAACATGGCTATATACAAGGGAGTACCAGGTAATAACATGGTTATATACAGAGAGCAGCAGGTAATAACCTGGTCATATACAGAGAGCAGCAGGTAATAACCTGGTCATATACAGAGAGCAGTGGGTCATAACCTGGTTATATACAGAGAGCAGCAGGCAATAACCTGGTTATATACAGAGAGCAGCAGGCAACAACCTGGTTATATACAGAGAGCAGTAGGTAGTAACCTGGTTATATACAGAGAGAAGTAGGTAGTAACCTGGTTATATACAGAGAGCAGCAGGTAATAACCTGGTTATATACAGAGAGAAGTAGGTAGTAACCTGGTCATATACAGAGAGCAGTAGGTAATAACCTGGTTATATACAGAGAGCAGCAGGTAATAACCTGGTCATATACAGAGAGCAGCAGGTAATAACCTGGTTATATACAGAGAGCAGCAGGTAATAACCTGGTCATATACAGAGAGCAGCAGGTAATAACCTGGTTAGAGGGGAGTAATAGAGAGCTGGTACAAACCTGGTCATATACAGAGAGCAGCAGGTAATAACCTGGTCATATACAGAGAGCAGCAGGTAATAACCCTGGTTATATACAGAGAGCAGCAGGTAATAACCTGGTCATATACAGAGAGCAGCAGGTAATAACCTGGTTATATACAGAGAGCAGCAGGTAATAACCTGGTCATATACAGAGAGCAGCAGGTAATAACCTGGTTATATACAGAGAGTAGGGTAGTAACCTGGTTATATACAGAGAGCAGTGGGTATTAACCTGGTTATATACAGAGAGCAGCAGGCAATAACCTGGTTATATACAGAGAGCAGTGGGTATTAACCTGGTTATATACAGGGAGTACCAGGTAATAACATGGTTATATACAGGGAGTACCAGGTAACAACCTGGTTATATGCAGAGCAGCAGGTAATAACCTGGTTATATACAGAGAGCAGCAGGTAATAACCTGGTTATATACAGGGAGGTAATAACATGGCTATATAAACAGGAGGTAATAACATGGTTATATACAGGATAATAACATGGCTATATACAGGAGGTATGGCTATATACAGGAGGCAATAACATGGTTATATACAGGAGGTAATAACATGGTTATATACAGGGAGGTAATACATGGCTATATTACAGGAGGCACAACATGACTCATATACAGGAGCACCAGGTAATAACATGGCTATATACAGGAGTACCAGGTAACATGGTTATATGGCCAGGAGCACCAGGTAATAACATGGCTATATACAGGAGCACCAGGTAACAACATGGTTATATACAGGAGCAGCAGGTAATAACATGGTTATATACAGGCAGATGGTAATAACCTGGTTATATACAGAGAGAAGTAGGTAATAACCTGGTTATATACAGGAGCAGATGGTAATCACCTGGTCATATACAGGAGCACCAGGTAATAACATGGTTATATACAGGGGAGCAGATGGTAATAACATGGCTCATATACAGGAGCAGCGGGTAATAACATGGTTATATACAGAGAGTACCAGGTAATCACATGGTCATATACAGAGAGCAGCAGGTAATAACCTGGTCATATACAGAGAGCAGCAGGTAATAACCTGGTTATATACAGAGAGCAGTGGCACTGTAACCTGGTTATATCCAGAGAGCAGCAGGCACAACCTGCTATATACAGAGAGAAGTAGGTAGTAACCTGGTTATATACAGAGAGCAGTGGGTGGCCAACCTGGTTATATACAGAGAAAGCAGCAGGCAATAACCTGTTATATACAGAGAGCAGCGGGTATTAACCTGGTTATATACAGGGAGTACCAGGTAATAACATGGTTATATACAGAGAGCAGCAGGTAATAACCTGGTTATATACAGAGAGCAGTGGGTGGCACAACCTGGTTATATACAGAGAGCAGCAGGCACAACCTGGTTTATATACAGAGAGCAGTGGGTATTAACCTGGTTATATACAGAGAGCAAGTAGGCAATAACCTGGTTATATACAGAGAGCAGGGTATTAACCTGGTTATATACAGGGAGTACCAGGTAATAACATGAAAGATAGGAGTAAATAGGTAACAACCTGGTTATATGCAGAGAGCAGCAGGTAATAACCTGGTTATATACAGAGAGCAGCAGGTAATGTAACCTGGTTATACAGGAGGTAATAACATGGCTATATACAGGGAGGTAATAACATGGTTATATACAGGAGGTCACAACATGGCCATAATAACAGGATAACAACATGGCTATATACAGGAGGCAATTAACACACATATGTCAGTGGGAGGCACTGACATATTATGGAGGTACACCATGGTTACATACAGGAGGCAATAACACGACCATATTACCAGGAGCAACGGCAACAACATTTATTACATAACAGGAGCAACCAGGCAATTATGTTTATATACAGGAGTACCAGGTAATAACATGGCTATATACAGGGAGTACCAGGTAATAACATGGTTATATACAGAGAGAGCAGCAGGTAATAACCTGGTCATATACAGAGAGCAGCAGGTAACCTGGACAGAGAGCAGCGGGTAATAACCTGGTCATATACAGAGAGCCAGCAGGTAATAACCTGGTTATATACAGAGAGCGGGGCAATAACCTGGTTATATACAGAGAGCAGTGGGTATTAACCTGGTCATATACAGAGAGCAGCAGGTAATAACCTGTTATATACAGAGAAGTAGGTAGTAACCTGGTTATATACAGAGAGCAACCTGGAACAGAGCAGCAGGTAGTAACCTGGTTATATACAGAGAGCAGCAGGTAACCTGGTTATATACAGAGAGAAGTAGGTAGTAACCTGGTTATATACAGAGAGCAGTGGGTAATAACCTGGTATATACAGAGAGCAGTGGGTAATAACCTGGTCATATACAGAGAGCAGCAGGTAATAACCTGGTTATATACAGAGAGAAGTAGGTAGTAACCTGGTTATATACAGAGAGCAGTGGTAATAACCTGGTTATATACAGAGAGCAGCAGGCACAACCTGGGTTATATACAGAGAGCAGTGGGTATTAACCTGGTTATATACAGGGAGTACCAGGCACAACATGGTTATATACAGGAGTACCAGGTAACAACCTGGTTATATGCAGAGAGCAGCAGGTAATAACCTGGTTATATACAGAGAAAGGGCAGGTAATAACCCGGTTATATACAGGGAGGTACAACATGGCTATATACAGGAGGTAATAACATGGCGGAGGTAATAACATGGCTATATACAGGAGGTAATAACATTATTATATACAGGAGTGTAATAACATGGTTATATACAGGAGGTAATAACATGGTTATATACAGGAGGTAATAACATGGCTATATACAGGAGTGTAATAACATGACTATATTACAGGGAGTACCAGGTAATAACATGGCTATATACAGGAGTACC
>NW_026281322.1:0-10000 GCF_023373465.1 Oncorhynchus keta
ACGGTTCATGAATCCACTGCCTCTCTTTCTCTCTCTCTCTCTCTCTCTCGTTTGTGTGGGCGTGGTTCCCAATCTCGGCCTGATTGTCTGCTCCAGCTGGAACCACTTATCTTCCCTTTATATGTTCTGTAACCAGTGTTTCTTGTTGTCAGATCGTTGTTACTTCCCTGAGGTTGTGTCGTGTGTCTGTGCTCTTCTCTCGCCGCCCTTGTGTGGATTATCTGCTGTGCTCCTTCCTACCCATCCGGACACACTCCCTGGATTTCTCAGCACGCTATCATTGGAAGATGCGCCCTAGTCCCTGGGTCGGATTCCGTCTGAGTACAGTCTGTCTGTCCTGTTGCTGTTGTAAACTGTAGTCATTAAACCATCGTTGCTTGCATCTTGCATCCGCCTCTGTATTGTCACAGAACGATCTGACCATACCATGGATGCAGCGAGTTCAACGAGTCTGACCGAATTCATTTCCCGCAGTATCACGAGAATGGATCAACAAGAGGAGAACATCTCCAGCACAGATCGGGCAGTACAAGCCCTTGCGACGCAGGTATCCCAGCTGATCCAACAATTACAACATCTGAGGGGTTCCGCTGCGCCACCTACACCGGCAGTTCAACCCGCCCGCCAGAGCCGGATTCCCAGCTAGAGCCACGGCTACCGACACCAGAGGGTTATTCAGGTGATCCTGACTATTGCAGAGCCTTTCTTACGAGATGTTCCATGCATTTCTCGTTGCAGCCACGGACCTTCAACCGTGAACAGTCTAAGGTAGCATTCATACTCACATTGCTATCAGGCAAAGCAGCTCTTTGGGAACGGCGGTGTGGGGCGAACCAGGACCCATGCTGCACCTCTTTCCAGACACTCTCCGAGGAGATGAGAAGGGTCTTCGATCGGGCCGTGGCGGGTAGGGAGGCGGCCAGACTACTCGCTGATCTTCGCCAAGGAGACCGTTCAGTATCGGAATACTCCATCCAATTCCGCACTCTGGCCGCAGAGTGTCAGTGGAACGAGGAGGCGCAGTGGGACATGTTCCTGCATGGGCTGGAGGACCGGATCCAGAAGGAGATTTATGTTCTGGACCTTCCCAGGAGTTTAAATGGACTAGTGGAACTAGCCTTGAGGGTCGGACGCTCGTCTGAGTCGTATTGGCCGCCGAGCATGCCTAACAGACCGTATAACGACACGGAGGGCGGGCATGCCAGCGGCGGGAACACGGCCAGTTCAGCCTCCGCTCACGAACCCATGCAGCTGGGGAGAGCTCGCCTCTCCCGGGAAGAGAGGGAGAGGCGGAGATCCCAAGGACTCTGTCTCTACTGTGGTAGAGCGGGCCACTTTATCCACTCCTGCCCGGTAAAAGATCAGGCCCGGTAGTAAACATGAGGCTACTATCGGGTGGTGTCACCACAGAGAAGACCTCATCATCTACTCTCCTCCCGGTAAGACTAAGATGGGCCACCCACACGCACGACACCCAAGCCTTACTGGACTCAGGAGCAGAGGGTAATTTCATGGACTTCAAGCTCGCTCACAAACTCCAGATTCCTATCACCTCACTCACGCACAAGATATCCGTCAACGCTCTCAATGGTCAAGAACTCCCCAACATTTCTCACACCACTGAACCTATCACACTCATCACTTCTGGCAATCACACTGAGACACTATCATTTCTACTCATGGACTCACCCCTTGCACCATTAGTTCTCGGCCACCCTTGGCTCACCCAACACAACCCCAGAGTTGACTGGGGTCATAACTCTATATCCATGTGGAGTAACAAGTGTCTTGAGTCCTGTTTAGTGTCTGCCTGTTCGTCTGTGTCTGATTCTGTGTTTCTAGAGGAGGCAGTGGATTTGTCTAACGTGCCCGTTGAATACCTCGACCTGAAGGAGGTGTTCAGTAAGTCCCGTGCTGCTTCTCTTCCTCCGCATCGTCCCTACGACTGTGCAATAGAATTATTGCCAGGTGAGTCTCCGCCTAAAGGCAAGTTATATTCACTCTCTGTTCCTGAGAGGGAGGCTATGGAGAGATACATCTCTGATTCTCTGGCATCTGGATTCATTCGTCCTTCCTCTTCTCCAGCGGGGGCGGGGTTCTTCTTTGTGGGAAAGAAGGACGGATCTCTGCGTCCTTGCGTTGATTACCGTGGGTTGAATAACATCACAGTGAAGAATACCTATCCCTTACCGTTGATGTCCTCAGCCTTTGAAAGGTTACAGGGAGCATCCGTGTTCACTAAGTTGGATTTACGTAATGCATATCATTTGGTTCGCATAAGGGGGGACGAATGGAAGACGCGTTTAACACCCCCAGAGGGCACTTCGAATATTTGGTCATGCCTTTTGGGCTATCCAACTCCCCAGCGGTTTCCAGGCACTCGTCAATGACTTGCTGAGAGATATGATTGATCAGTTCATATATGTTTACCTGGATGACATACTGATTTTTTCTTCTTCTCTCCAGGAACACGTTCAGCACGTCAGACGAGTGCTTCAGAGGTTGTTGGAGAATGGACTTTATGTCAAGACGGAGAAATGCATTTTTCATGCACAATCCGTTCCATTCCTAGGTTACATCGTCTCGACTGAAGGTATTCGCATGGATCCTGACAAGGTTAAGGCTGTGGTGGATTGGCCAAGCCCAGATTCCCGTAAGGCCCTACAGAGGTTTCTGGGATTCGCCAATTTCTACAGGCGTTTCGTTCGCAACTTTAGTCAGATAGTCGCTCCTCTTACCGCCTTAACCTCCCCCAGAGTGCCGTTCAGGTGGTCCGATACAGCCGAGGCTGCATTCGCCAAACTCAAGAGCCGCTTTGTTTCGGCTCCCATCCTCATAGCTCCCGATCCCTCGCGTCAGTTCGTAGTAGAGGTGGACGCTTCAGAGGTGGGGGTAGGTGCGGTACTTTCCCAACGTTCCTCTTCTGACGACAAGATGCACCCTTGTGCGTTCCTTTCCCATCGGTTATCACCTGCGGAACGCACTTCGACATTGGCAACAGAGAGTTGTTGGCAGTGAAGTTAGCACTGGAGGAGTGGCGCCATTGGTTAGAGGGTTCGGGGTACCTTTTATAGTTTGGACCGATCACAAGAATTTGGAATATATCAGAACCGCTAAGCGACTCAACTCCAGACAGGCGCGGTGGGCACTCTTTTCGGACGTTTTGACTTCTCTCTCTCGTATCGCCCGGGTTCCAAGAATGTCAAACCCGATTCCCTTTCTCGCATTTTTGACCATTCCGAACGCCCATCCACTCCCGAGTACATCCTACCCGGGACCCTAGTGGTATCCACACTCACATGGGAGGTTGAATCGAGGGTCAAAACGGCCTTAGAAGGGGTAACGCCTCCGCCCGGTTGCCCGCCTAATCGGTTGTTTGTGCCGGAGGGGTGTCGGTCCGATGTTATTCGGTGGGGCCATTGCTCCAACGTAGCGTGTCATCCAGGAGTCAGCCGCACTAGCTTTTTGGTTAAGCAACGCTTTTGGTGGCCACTGATGGCTCGTGACATTCACAGTTTTGTCTTGGCTTGCTCGGTTTGTGCCACTGGGAAGACTTCTAATCGACCCCCAGATGGGTTACTCCAACCGCTGTCGGTCCCTTCGAGACCCTGGTCCCACATCGCGCTAGATTTTGTTACCGGCCTCCCACCCTCCCAGGGCAAGACGGTGGTGTTGACCGTGGTGGACCGGTTCTCGAAGGCGGCTCATTTTATTCCCTTGCCTAAATTACCATCTGCCAAGGAGACAGCGGTAGCTGTCGTGGATCACGTCTTTCGCTTACATGGCCTGCCGATGGACGTAGTTTCTGACAGGGGGCCCCAATTTGTGTCCAAGTTTTGGCAAGAGTTTTGTAGGTTACTGGGAGCGAGTGTCAGCCTGTCTTCAGGGTTTCATCCCCAGAGCAACGGTCAAACGGAGAGGGCCAACCAAGATTTGGAGAGAGTGTTGCGATGTTTGGTTTCTAAGAATCCCTCTTCCTGGAGTCAACAACTCTCTATGGTTGAGTACGCTCACAATTCGTTGCCAGTGGCAGCTACGGGTCTCTCTCCATTTGAGTGTAGTTTAGGTTACCAGCCACCTATCTTTCCCAGTACGGAGTCCGAGGTCACTGTTCCTTCCGCTCACGCTTTCATCCAGAGGTGCCGTCACGCATGGAGCAGAGCCCGTGAGACTCTTCTCCGGGTGGGGCGCGCGCCAAGGTTAAGGCCGATCGCCACCGGTCGAAGCCTCCGGTATACGTCGTTGGCCAAAGAGTGTGGCTTTCTACTAAGAACATTCCACTCCGATCCGTTTCGAACAAACTTGCCCCCAAATTTATCGGCCCGTTCAGAGTCACCAGGATCATTAGTCCGGTGGCGGTCCGGCTCAAGCTTCCTCCGGCGTATAGGAGAATTCATCCTACCTTTCATGTGTCTAAAATAAAACCTGTGTTTCAGGCACGCATTAACCCGCCGGTCCCGGTTCCCCCGCCGCCACGACTTGTTGATGGGGAACCCACCTTTTCTGTCAATTGTATTTTGGACTCTAGAAGGAGGGGACGCGGATTCCAGTACCTGGTGGACTGGGAGGGTTACGGCCCGGAGGAGAGAAGTTGGGTACCTGCTAGGGACATTCTGGATCACTCCCTTATCGATGATTTCAATCGACAGGTAAATTCGCCTGGGAACGCCAAGGCGTTCCTAGGGGGTATTGTCACGGTTCATGAATCCACTGCCTCTCTTTCTCTCTCTCTCTCTCTCTCGTTTGTGTGGGCGTGGTTCCCAATCTCGGCCTGATTGTCTGCTCCAGCTGGAACCACTTATCTTCCCTTTATATGTTCTGTAACCAGTGTTTCTTGTTGTCAGATCGTTGTTACTTCCCTGAGGTTGTGTCGTGTGTCTGTGCTCTTCTCTCGCCGCCCTTGTGTGGATTATCTGCTGTGCTCCTTCCTACCCATCCGGACACACTCCCTGGATTTCTCAGCACGCTATCATTGGAAGATGCGCCCTAGTCCCTGGGTCGGATTCCGTCTGAGTACAGTCTGTCTGTCCTGTTGCTGTTGTAAACTGTAGTCATTAAACCATCGTTGCTTGCATCTTGCATCCGCCTCTGTATTGTCACAGTTATGGGGATATATTTACTACAGACTGTTATGGGGATATATCTACTACAGACTGTTATGTGATATATCTACTACAGACTGTTATGGGGATATATCTACTACAGACTGTTATGGGATATATCTACTACAGACTGTTATGGGATATATCTACTACAGACTGTTATGGGGGATATATCTACTACAGACTGTTATGGGGATATATCTACTACAGACTGTTATGGGGATATATCTACTACAGACTGTTATGGGATATATCTACTACAGACTGTTATGGGGATATATCTACTACAGACTGTTATGGGATATATATACTACAGACTGTTATGGGGATATATCTACTACAGACTGTTATGGGATATATCTACTACAGACTGTTATGGGGATATATCTACTACAGACTGTTATGGGGATATATCTACTACAGACTGTTATGGGGATATATCTACTACAGACTGTTATGGGGATATATCTACTACAGACTGTTATGGGGGATATATCTACTACAGACTGTTATGGGATATATCTACTACAGACTGTTATGGGGATATATCTACTACAGACTGTTATGGGATATATCTACTACAGACTGTTATGGGGATATATCTACTACAGACTGTTATGGGGATATATCTACTACAGACTGTTATGGGGATATATCTACTACAGACTGTTATGGGGATATATCTACTACAGACTGTTATGGGGATATATCTACTACAGACTGTTATGGGGATATATCTACTACAGACTGTTATGGGATATATATACTACAGACTTATGGGATATATCTACTACAGACTGTTATGGGATATATCTACTACAGACTGTTATGGGGATATATATACTACAGACTGTTATGGGATATATCTACTACAGACTGTTATGGGGATATATCTACTACAGACTGTTATGGGATATATCTACTACAGACTGTTATGGGATATATCTACTACAGACTGTTATGGGGATATATCTACTACAGACTGTTATGGGATATATCTACTACAGACTGTTATGGGGATATATCTACTACAGACTGTTATGGGGATATATTTACTACAGACTGTTATGGGATATATCTACTACAGACTGTTATGGGGGATATATCTACTACAGACTGTTATGGGGGGATATATCTACTACAGACTGTTATGGGGATATATCTACTACAGACTGTTATGGGATATATCTACTACAGACTGTTATGGGGGTATATCTACTACAGACTGTTATGGGGATATATCTACTACAGACTGTTATGGGGATATATCTACTACAGACTGTTATGGGGATATATCTACTACAGACTGTTATGGGGGGATATATCTACTACAGACTGTTATGGGGATATATCTACTACAGACTGTTATGGGATATATCTACTACAGACTGTTATGGGATATATCTACTACAGACTGTTATGGGGATATATCTACTACAGACTGTTATGGGGATATATCTACTACAGACTGTTATGGGGATATATCTACTACAGACTGTTATGGGATATATCTACTACAGACTGTTATGGGATATATCTACTACAGACTGTTATGGGGGATATATCTACTACAGACTGTTATGGGGATATATCTACTACAGACTGTTATGGGATATATCTACTACAGACTGTTATGGGGATATATCTACTACAGACTGTTATGGGGATATATCTACTACAGACTGTTATGGGGATATATCTACTACAGACTGTTATGGGATATATCTACTACAGACTGTTATGGGATATATCTACTACAGACTGTTATGGGATATATCTACTACAGACTGTTATGGGATATATCTACTACAGACTGTTATGGGGATATATCTACTACAGACTGTTATGGGGATATATCTACTACAGACTGTTATGGGATATATCTACTACAGACTGTTATGGGATATATCTACTACAGACTGTTATGGGGATATATCTACTACAGACTGTTATGGGATATATCTACTACAGACTGTTATGGGGATATATCTACTACAGACTGTTATGGGATATATCTACTACAGACTGTTATGGGATATATCTACAGACTGTTATGGGGATATATCTACTACAGACTGTTATGGGATATATCTACTACAGACTGTTATGGGGATATATCTACTACAGACTGTTATGGGGGATATATCTACTACAGACTGTTATGGGGATATATCTACTACAGACTGTTATGGGGGATATATCTACTACAGACTGTTATGGGGGATATATCTACTACAGACTGTTATGGGATATATCTACTACAGACTGTTATGGGATATATCTACTACAGACTGTTATGGGATATATCTACTACAGACTGTTATGGGGATATATCTACATTTACATTTACATTTAAGTAATTTAGCAGACTGTTATGGGGATATATCTACTACAGACTGTTATGGGATATATCTACTACAGACTGTTATGGGGATATATCTACTACAGACTGTTATGGGATATATCTACTACAGACTGTTATGGGGATATATCTACTACAGACTGTTATGGGGATATATCTACTACAGACTGTTATGGGATATATCTACTACAGACTGTTATGGGGATATATCTACTACAGACTGTTATGGGATATATCTACTACAGACTGTTATGGGGATATATCTACTACAGACTGTTATGGGGATATATCTACTACAGACTGTTATGGGGATATATCTACTACAGACTGTTATGGGATATATCTACTACAGACTGTTATGGGATATATCTACTACAGACTGTTATGGGGATATATCTACTACAGACTGTTATCGGGGATATATCTACTACAGACTGTTATGGGGGATATATCTACTACAGACTGTTATGGGATATATCTACTACAGACTGTTATGGGGATATATCTACTACAGACTGTTATGGGGATATATCTACTACAGACTGTTATGGGATATATCTACTACAGACTGTTATGGGATATATCTACTACAGACTGTTATGGGATATATCTACTACAGACTGTTATGGGGATATATCTACTACAGACTGTTATGGGGATATATCTACTACAGACTGTTATGGGATATATCTACTACAGACTGTTATGGGGGTATATCTACTACAGACTGTTATGGGGATATATCTACTACAGACTGTTATGGGATATATCTACTACAGACTGTTATGGGGGATATATCTACTACAGACTGTTATGGGATATATCTACTACAGACTGTTATGGGATATATCTACTACAGACTGTTATGGGGATATATCTACTACAGACTGTTATGGGATATATCTACTACAGACTGTTATGGGATATATCTACTACAGACTGTTATGGGGGATATATCTACTACAGACTGTTATGGGGGATATATCTACTACAGACTGTTATGGGATATATCTACTACAGACTGTTATGGGGGATATATCTACTACAGACTGTTATGGGATATATCTACTACAGACTGTTATGGGATATATCTACTACAGACTGTTATGGGGATATATCTACTACAGACTGTTATGGGATATATTATTACTACAGACTGTTATGGGGGATATATCTACTACAGACTGTTATGGGATATATCTACTACAGACTGTTATGGGATATATCTACTACAGACTGTTATGGGGATATATCTACTACAGACTGTTATGGGGGGATATATCTACTACAGACTGTTATGGGATATATCTACTACAGACTGTTATGGGGGGATATATCTACTACAGACTGTTATGGGGGGATATATCTACTACATAATAAGGGGGGTCAGTCAGTACATAAACACACTGACTAGACCAGACTATTATATACAGTACATAAACACACTGACTAGACCAGTACATAAACACCTAACCCTAACACTAGACCAGTACATAACACCTAACCCTAACCTGAGACCAGTACATAAACACCTAACCCTAACACTAGACCAGTACATAAACACCTAACCCTAACCCTGGACCAGTACATAAACACCTAACCCTAGACCAGTACATAAACACCTAACCTAACCCTAGACCAGTACATAAACACCTAACCCTAGACCAGTACATAAACACCTAACCTAACCCTAGACCAGTACATAAACACCTAACCCTAGACCAGTACATAAACACCTAACGCTAACCCTAGACCAGTACATAAAACCTAACCCTTGGACCAGTACATAAACACACTGACTAGACCAGTACATAAACACCTAACCCTAACAATAGACCAGTACATAAACACCTAACCCTAACCCTAGACCAGTACATAAACACCTAACCCTAACCCTAGACCAGTACATAAACACCTAACCCTAGACCAGTACATAAGCACCTAACCCTAGACCAGTACATAAACATCTAACCCTAGACCAGTACATAAACACCTAACCCTAACCCTAGACCAGTACATAAACACCTAACCCTAGACCAGTACATAAGCACCTAACCCTAGACCAGTACATAAACACACTGACGAGACCAGTACATAAACACCTAACCCTAACCTTAGACCAGTACATAAACACCTAACCCTAACCCTAGACCAGTACATAAACACCTAAACCTAACCCTAGACCAGTACATAAACACCTAACCCTAACCATAGACCAGTACATAAACACCTAACCCTAACCCTAGACCAGTACATAAACACCTAACCCTAACCCTAGACCAGTACATAAACACCTAACCCTAACCCTAGACCAGTACATAAACACCTAACCCTAGACCAGTACATAAACACCTAACCCTAACCCTAGACCAGTACATAATCACCTAACCCTAGACCAGTACATAAACACCTAACCCTAACCCTAGACCAGTACATAAACACCTAACCCTAGACCAGTACATAAACACCTAACCCTAGACCAGTACATAAACACCTAACCCTAACCCTAGACCAGTACATAAACACCTAACCCTAG
>NW_026281322.1:15000-37928 GCF_023373465.1 Oncorhynchus keta
CTGGGTCTATCTACTGTCTATAGAAACTGTAATCTACACTGGGTCTATCTACTGTCTATAGAAACTGTAATCTACACTACACTGGGGTCTATCTATCTACTGTCTATAGAAAGAAACACTGTAATCTAATCTACACTGGGTCTATCTACTGTCTATAGAAACTGTAATCTACACTACACTGGGTCTATCTACTGTCTATAGAAACTGTAATCTACACTACACTGGGTCTATCTACTGTCTATAGAAACTGTAATCTACACTATCACTGTCTATAGAAACTGTAATCTACACTACACTGGGTCTATCTACTGTCTATAGAAACTGTAATCTACACTACACTGGGTCTATCTACTGTCTATGTCTATAGAAACTGGGTAATCTACTGTCTATAGAAACTGTAACACTGGGTCTATCTACTGTCTATAGAAACTGTAATCTACACTGGGTCTATCTACTGTCTATAGAAACTGTAATCTACACTGGGTCTATCTACTGTCTATAGAAAAACTGTCTAGAAACTGTAATCTACACTGGGTCTATCTACTGTCTATAGAAACTGTAACTGTCTATCTACTGTCTATAGAAACTGTAATCTACACTGGGTCTATCTACTGTCTATAGAAACTGTAATCTACACTGGGTCTATCTACTGTCTATAGAAACTGTAATCTACACTGGGTCTATCTACTGTCTATAGAAACTGTAATCTACACTGGGTCTATCACTGTCTATAGGTCTATCTACTGTCTATAGAAACTGTAATCTACACTACACTGGGTCTATCTACTGTCTATAGAAACTGTAATCTACACTGGGTCTATGTCTATAGAAACTACTGGGTCTATCTAGAAACTGTAATCTACACTGGGTCTATCTACTGTCTATAGAAACTGTAATCTACACTGGGTCTATCTACTGTCTATAGAAACTGTAATCTACACTGGGTCTATCTACTGTCTATAGAAACTGTAATCTACACTGGGTCTATCTACTGTCTATAGAAACTGTAATCTACACTGGGTCTATCTACTGTCTATAGAAACTGTAATCTACACTGGGTCTATCTACTGTCTATAGAAACTGTAATCTACACTGGGTCTATCTACTGTCTATAGAAACTGTAATCTCTCTATCTACTGTCTATATCTATCTACACTGGGTCTATCTACTGTCTATAGAAACTGTAATCTACACTACACTGGGTCTATCTACTGTCTATAGAAACTGTAATCTACAGAAACTGTCTATAGAAACTGTACACTACACTGGGTCTATCTACTGTCTATAGAAACTGTAATCTACACTACACTGGGTCTATCTACTGTCTATAGAAACTGTAATCTACACTGGGTCTATCTACTGTCTATAGAAACTGTAATCTACACTGGGTCTATCTACTGTCTATAGAAACTGTAATCTACACTGGGTCTATCTACTGTCTATAGAAACTGTAATCTACACTGGGTCTATCTACTGTCTATAGAAACTGTAATCTACACTGGGTCTATCTACTGTCTATAGAAACTGTAATCTACACTACACTGGGTCTATCTACTGTCTATAGAAACTGTAATCTACACTACACTGGGTCTATCTACTGTCTATAGAAACTGTAATCTACACTGGGTCTATCTACTGTCTATAGAAACTGTAATCTGTCTATCTACTGTCTACACTACACTGGGTCTATCTACTGTCTATAGAAACTGTAATCTACACTACACTGGGTCTATCTACTGTCTATAGAAACTGTAATCTGTACACTGGGTATATCTACTGTCTATAGAAACTGTAATCTACACTGGGTATATCAACTGTCTATAGAAACTGTAAGCAACACTGGCCCCTGTGAAGATGTGGAGGTAAGAGGTACAAAAGTATCTATATCCACAGTAAAACGAGTCCTATATCGACAACCTGAAAGGCCGCTCAGCAAGGAAGAAGCCACTGCTCCAAAACCGCCATAAAAAAGCCTGACTCCAGTTTGCAACTGAACATTGGGACGAAGATCATACTTTTTGGAGAAATGTCCTCTGGTCTGATGAAACAAAAATAGAACTGTTTGGCCATAATGACCATCGTTATGTTTGGAGGAAAAAGGGGGAGGCTTGCAAGCCGAAGATCACCATCCCAACCGTGAAGCACGGGGGTGGCAGCATCATGTTGTGGGGTGCTTTGCTGCAGGAGGGACTGGTGCACTTCACAAAATAGATGGCTTCATGAGGCAGGAAAATGATGTGGATATATTGAGGCAACATCTCAAGACATCAGTCAGGAAGTTAAAGCTTGGTCACAAATGGATCTTCCAAATGGTCCTTCTGTGGCTCAGTTGGTAGAGCATGGCGCTTGTAACGCCAGGGTAGTGGGTTCGATTCCCGGGACCACCCATACGTAGAATGTATGCACACATGACTAAGTCGCTTTGGATAAAAGCGTCAGCTAAATGGCATATATTATTATTATATTATTATATTATAATTATTATTCCAAATGGACAATGACCCAAAGCATACTTCCAAAGTTGTGGTAAAATGGCTTAAGGACAACAAAGTCAAGGTATTGGAGTGGCCATCACAAAGCCCTGACCTCAATCCTATAGAAGATGTGTGGGCAGAACTGAAAAGCGTGTGCGAGCAAGGAGGCCTACAAACCTGACTCAGTCATACCAGCTCTGTTTTTATTTAATTGATTTATTTCACCTTTATTTAACCAGGTAGGCCAGATCACCTTTATTTAACCAGGTAGGCCAGATCACCTTTATTTAACCAGGTAGGCCAGATCACCTTTATTTAACCAGGTAGGCCAGATCACCTTTATTTAACCAGGTAGGCCAGATCACCTTTATTTAACCTTAGGCCAGATCACCTTTATTTAACCAGGTAGACCAGATCACCTTTATTTAACCAGGTAGGCCAGATCACCTTTATTTAACCAGATAGGCCAGATCACCTTTATTTAACCAGGTAGGCCAGATCACCTTTATTTAACCAGGTAGGCCAGATCACCTTTATTTAACCAGGTAGGTTGAGAACAAGTTCTCATTTACAACTGCGACCTGGCCAAGATAAAGCAAAGCAATTCGACACATACAACAACACAGAGTTACACATGGAGTAAACAAAAGAGAGTCAATAATACAGTAGAACAAAAGAAAACAAAAAGTCTATATACAGTGAGTGAAATGAGCTAAGATAAGGAAATAAATAGGCCATGGTGGCAAAGTAATTACAATATAGCAATTAAACACTGGAATGGTAGATCGGCAGAAGGTGAATGTGCAGGTAGAGATACTGGGGTGCAAAGGAGCAAAATAAATAAATACCAGTATGGGGATGAGGTAGATAGATGGGCTGTTTACAGATGGGCTCAGTTCAGGTGCAGTGATCTGTAAACTGCTCTGACAGCTGGTGCTTAAAGCTAGTGAGGGAGATGTGAGTCTCCAGCTTCAGAGATTTTTGCAATTCGTTCCAGTCATGGGCAGCAGAGAACTGGAATGAAAGACGAGTGTATAGGGCTTTGGTGACAAAATGGATGGCACTGTGATAGACTGCATCCAGTTTGTTGAGTAGAGTGTTGGAGGCTATTTTATAGATGACATCACCGAAGTCGAGGATCGGTAGGATGGTCAGTTTTACGAGGGTATGTTTGGCAGCATGAGTGAAGGATTCTTTGTTGCGATATAGGAAGCCGATTCTAGATTTAATTTTGGTTTGGAGATGCTTAATGTGAGTCGAAGGAGGAATGGGCCAAAATTCACCCAATTTATTGTGGAAAGCTCCCCGAAATGTTTGACCCAAGTTAAACAATTTAAGGGCAATGCTACCAAATACTAATTGAGTGCATGTAAACTTCTGACTCACTGGGAATGTGATGAAGGAAATAAAAGCTGAAATAAATAATTATCTCTAATATTATTCTGTACACTATTGTTCTGTTTAGCTAGATCTGTACCTCTCCTCCAGTCCCTCCAGTCCTAATCATTCTATAATTCTTACATTTCACATTCTTAAAATAAAGTGGTGATCCTAACTGACCTAAGACAGGGGATTTTACTAGGATTAAATGTCAGGAATTGTGAGAAAAAAAAGAGTTTAAATGTATTTGGCTAAAGTGTATTTAAACTTCTGACTTCAAATGCATGTGCACATCTAATATGTGTATATATATATATATATATATATATATTTAATGTTAATAAATAAGAATCCACATTTTCAGTGGTTTGGTTTCTGTGGAGATTCATTTGGTATTGTTTCGCAAACCCGTCGACAGGTGGCGACAGAGTTCACCTTCTTTTAAAACTGAAAAATCCAAAGAAGAAAAACAAGCCAGCCGGAGTCGGTTACTGATGACGTAACAGGTTATGCGACAGCTGAAGGTCGGAAGACAAACCTTCCCAACGTGTTTTATCCATCTACAGTAGTAGTACTCTGATCAATCTCATTCCCCGAGAGACGGATATAATAAAACCCAGATACGATGCGGTTGTTAAGTGGAGCGGTGTTGCGGGCCACGATGAGACACCGCTGTCGCCACTTTTCTGTGGCACAAAACAACTGGAACGCCAGAAAAGTAAGTTAAATAAAGTCTAGATAACAAGATAATTACCTAGTCCCTTGACCCAGTTCCATTACACAGAGTTAAAGTCATTGGACGGAGGCGGTTTGGTTAAGATTCCCGACGCTCGGTTTGAACATTAACGCATAAGGACTTCAATTTAAATATCAGCGATAGTTTTCTAAAAAAAAACACAAAATGTTAGATTGAAACACAACTATTTTTTTCGGGTTCTAGTTTCCACACCGCCATATCTCCATGTTTACAGAAAGACGGAGTCGACCGGCGGTGATAATTATCAATGTAACTCAGAACAGCGGAGCGTAAATCCGCTGCGGACGTTCCGTGCTGACCGGACCGCTCGCTGATTGGTCCATCCACACCAGACGCGATCAGGACACGCAGCTTGAAATATCAACACCAACTCTGAACCGACTATATTCATTTGGGGACCCCTCCTCTCTGTTCAGGTCAAAAGAATGACCGTTTATGTCCCAGGATATAAACACTAGGTTGTCATTGTACCTGAAATGAAAATGAAAGGTCTTCTTCGATGAGGCTTAATGGCGGTTGACATCCAGTAGCTGTTGCATTACTGCCATCTACTATAATATATATATAATAATATCTACTAGACTGGAGTATAACTCGCTTATACTGTTCTTAATTATCTTTCCTCAAAGTCATTTAAAAAAAGATACCCTACTATTTAACACTCCTCTCAAATAGTAATAATAAATACTCTACTATTTAAATCTATTTAGTCCTACTTCAGGCCAACCGTCTGAGAGGATGGGACACCACCACTCAACCCACCCTGTAACTAGTCTGATGTCTCTCACACCCAAACACCTCTCTGCAGCTGCCAACACAACCTCTATGTCCTGAGTCTTACTCCTCCATCCCTGCAGTACAGTTGGTAACTATTGTTATAAATGCTGAAGATGCAACTTTACTGAAACAAATCTGTTCTGGTACAGATCCTCTCACTTGTTGGTTTATATCTCTGTTCTGGTACAGATCACTACACCCCTCCTCTCTGTTCTGGTACAGATCTACTACACCCCTCCTCTCTGTTCTGGTACAGATCTACTACACCCCTCCTCTCTGTTCTGGTACAGATCTACTACACCCCTCCCTCTCTGTTCTGGTACAGATCTACTACACCCCTCCTCTCTGTTCTGGTACAGATCTACTACCCTCCTCTCAGGATCCCCTCCCTCTGTTCTGGTACAGATCTACTACACATCCCTCCTCTCTGTTCTGGTACAGATCTACCCCTCCTCTCAGGACCCCTCCTCTCTGTTCTGGTACAGATCTACTACACCCCTCCTCTCAGGATCCCCTCCTCTCTGTTCTGGTCCAGATCTACTACACCCCTCCTCTCAGGATCCCTCCTCTGTTCCTCTACTACACCCTGTCTCTGGTACAGATCTACTACACCCCTCCTCTCAGGACCCCTCCTCTCTGTTCTGGTACAGATCTACTACACCCCTCCTCTCAGGATCCCTCCCTCTGTTCTGGTACAGATCTACTACACCCCCTCCTCTCTGTTCTGGTACAGATCTACTACCCCTCCTCTCAGGACCCCTCCTCTCTGTTCTGGTACAGATCTACTACACCCCTCCTCTCAGGATCCCTCCCTCTGTTCTGGTACAGATCTACTACACCCCTCCTCTCTGTTCTGGTACAGATCTACTACACTCCCTCCTCTCAGGACCCCTCCTCTCTGTTCTCCAGGTACAGATCTACTACACCCCCTCCTCTCAGGATCCCTCCCTCTGTTCTGGTACAGATCTACTACACCCCTCTCAGGATCTCCCTCTGTTCTGGTACAGATCTACTACACTCCCTCACCCCTCCTCTCTGTTCTGGTCCAGACACCCTCCCTCTGTTCTGGTACAGACTACACCCCTCCTCTCTGTTCTGGTACAGATCTACTACACCCCTCCTCTCTGTTCTGGTACAGATCTACTACACCCCTCCTCCTCCCTCTGTTCTGGTACAGATCTACTACACCCCTCCTCTCTGTTCTGGTACAGATCTACTACACCCCTCCCCAGGATCCCTCCCTCTGTTCTGGTACAGATCTACTACACCCTCCTCTCTGTTCTGGTACAGATCTACTACACCCCTCCTCCAGGATCCCTCCCTCTGTTCTGGTACAGATCTACTACACCCCTCCTCTCTGTTCTGGTACAGATCTACTACACCCCTCCTCTCAGGATCCCTCCCTCTGTTCTGGTACAGATCTACTACACATCCCTCCTCTGTTCTGGTACAGATCTACTACACCCCTCCTCTCTGTTCTGGTACAGATCTACTACACCCTCCTCTCTGTTCTGGTACAGATCTACTACACCCCTCCTCCAGGATCCCTCCTCCTCTGTTCTGGTACAGATCTACTACACCCCTCCCTCTCTGTTCTGGTACAGATCTACTACACCCCTCCTCTCAGGATCCCTCCCTCTGTTCTGGTACAGATCTACTACACACCCCCTCTCAGGATCCCTCCCTCTGTTCTGGTACCCTCCTCTCTGTTCTGGTCCAGATCTACTACACCCCTCCTCCAGGATCCCTCCTCTGTTCTGGTACAGAT
Organism: Oncorhynchus keta; assembly: GCF_023373465.1. Lineage (NCBI taxonomy): Eukaryota > Metazoa > Chordata > Actinopteri > Salmoniformes > Salmonidae > Oncorhynchus > Oncorhynchus keta. The sequence goes on from NW_026281322.1 coordinate 22,157, forward strand.
CTACTACACCCCTCCTCTCAGGATCCCTCCTCTCTGTTCTGGTACAGATCTACTACACCCCTCCTCTCTGTTCTGGTACAGATCTACTACACCCTCCTCCTCCCTCTCTGTTCTGGTACAGATCTACTACACCCCCCTCCTCTCAGGATCCCTCCTCTCTGTTCTGGTACAGATCTACTACACCCCTCCTCCCCTCCTCTCTGTTCTGGTACAGACTCTCCTCTCTGTTCTCCAGATCTACACCCCTCCTCTCTGTTCTGGTACAGATCTACTACATCCCCCTCCTCTCAGGATCCCTCCCTCTGTTCTGGTACAGATCTACTACACCCCTCCTCTCTGTTCTGGTACAGATCTACTACACCCCTCCTCCTGTTCTGGTACAGATCTACTACACCCCTCCCTCTGTTCTCACAGATCTACTACACCCCTCCTCTCTGTTCTGGTACAGATCTACTACACCCCTCCTCTCAGGATCCCTCCTCTGTTCTGGTACAGATCTACTACACCCCTCTCTGTTCTGGTACAGATCCCTCCCTCTGTTCTGGTACAGATCTACTACACCCCTCCTCTCTGTTCTGGTACAGATCTACTACACCCCTCCTCTCTGTTCTGGTACAGTACAGATCTACTACACCCTCCTCTCCCCTCCTCTCTGTTCTGGTACAGATCTATCTACACCCCCCTCTCAGGATCCCTCCTCTGTTCTGGTACAGATCTACTACACCCCTCCTCTCTGTTCTGGTACAGATCTACTACACCCCTCCCTCCTCTGTTCTGGTACAGATCTACTACACCCCTCCTCTCTGTTCTGGTACAGATCTACTACACCCTCCTCTCAGGATCCCTCCTGTTCCACAGATCCCTCCCTCTGTTCTGGTACAGATCTACTACACCCCTCCTCTCAGTACAGATCCCTCCTCTCTGTTCTGGTACAGATCTACTACACCCCTCCTCTCTGTTCTGGTACAGATCTACTACACCCCTCCTCTGTTCTACAGATCTACTACACCCCTCCTCTCTGTTCTGGTACAGATCTACTACACCCTCCTCTCTGTTCTGGTACAGATCTACTACACCCCCTCCTCTGTTCTGGTACAGATCTACACCCTCCTCTCTGTTCTGGTACAGATCTACTACACCCCTCCTCTCTGTTCTGGTACAGATCTACTACACCCCTCCCTCTGTTCTGGATCCCACCCTCCTCCTCTGTTCTGGTCCAGATCTACTACACCCCTCCTCTCAGGATCCCTCCCCTCTGTTGTTCTGGTACAGATCTACTACACCCCTCCTCTCAGGATCCCTCTCTGGTCCTCTGTTCTCTGTTCTACAGATCTACTACACCCCTCCTCTCTGTTCTGGTACAGATCTACTACACCCCTCCTCTCTGTTCTGGTACAGATCTACTGGTACACCCTCCTCTCAGGATCCCTCCCTCTGTTCTGGTACAGATCTACTACACCCCTCCTCTCTGTTCTGGTACAGATCTACTACACCCCTCCTCTCTGTTCTGGTACAGATCTACTACACCTCCTCCTGTTCTGGTACAGGATCCCTCTCTGTTCTGTTCTCTGTACAGATCTACTACACCCCTCCTCTCTGTTCTGGTACAGATCTACTACACACCCCTCCTCTCTGTTCTGGTACAGATCAGATCTACTACACCTCCTCCTCTGGTACAGGATCCCTCCTCTCTGTTCTGGTACAGATCTACTACACCCCTCCTCTCTGTTCTGGTACAGATCTACTACACCCCTCCTCTGTTCTGGTACAGACCTCCTCTCTGTTCTACAGACTACACACCCTCCTCTCACCCTCCTCTCTGTTCTGGTACAGATCTATCCCTCCCTCTGTTCTGGTACAGATCTACTACCCCTCCTCTCTCCCTCCTCTGTTCTGGTACAGATCTACTACACCCCTCCTCTCTGTTCTGGTACAGATCTACTACACCCCTCCTCTCTGTTCTGGTACAGATCTACTACACCCCTCCTCTCAGGACCCCTCCTCTCTGTTCTGGTACAGATCTACTACTCCCTCCTCTCTGTTCTGGTACAGATCTACTACACCCTCCTCTCTGTTCTGGTACAGATCTACTACACCCCTCCTCTCTGTTCTGGTACAGATCTACTACACCCCTCCTCTCTGTTCTGGGTACAGATCTACTACACCCCTCCCTCTGTTCTGGTACAGATCTACTACACCCCTCCTCTCAGGATCCCTCCCTCTGTTCTGGTACAGATCTACTACACCCCTCCTCTCTGTTCTGGTACAGATCTACTACACCCCTCCCTCTGTTCTGGTACAGATCTACTACACCTCCCTCCTCTCTGTTCTGGTACAGATCTATCTACTACCCCTCCTCTCTGTTCTGGTACAGTACAGATCTACTACACCCCTCCTCTCTGTTCTGGTACAGATCTACTACACCCCTCCCTCTCTGTTCTGGTACAGATCTACTACACCCCTCCTCTCTGTTCTGGTACAGATCTACTACACCCCTCCTCTCAGGATCCCTCCCTCTGTTCTGGTACAGATCTACTACACCCCTCCTCTCTGTTCTGGTACAGATCTACTACACCCCTCCTCTCTGTTCTGGTACAGATCTACTACACCCCTCCTCTCAGGACCCCTCTCCTCAGGCCCATCTTCTCCTGTCTTCACTGCCTCAGCATATGTCAACTCTCTGATCTACTACACCCCTCCTCTCTCTGTTCCACTCTAACCCTGGGAACCTCCAACCTGCCTCTCTCACAACTCCTATCAATAGTCCTGTGACTGTCATGTACAGCGAGCCACAGCCCTCTACTGTCTGTTGTTGCTGCTGCTGTACAGATCTACTACTGATCCTCCCCTGTTCTGGTAGTAGCTAGCTAGTGTGTTAACTGGTTGTGTTGACTGTGTGTCCACACAGGGTCTGGTACTCTGGCGTTACTACCCCTCCTCTCTGTTCTGGTACAGACCCCTCCCTCATCTGCTGGTACAGAACCTCCTCTCTGTTCTGGGAGGACAGACTCTCTCCATCTAACTGAATCAGCAGCTGGTGTCGACAGAGTTCTGTCTGGGTAAACTGACTGAGCTGCTAAAGATGTGAGTCACACACACACACACCTGGTCCAGACACACACACTGTTCTACACACACACCTACACACACACCTACATCACACACCTCACACACACCGTCACACACACACCGCCTCTCTCTCAACTCCTATCACAGTCCACTGTCGTCACACACACCTGTCACACACACCGTCACACACACACACCTTCCATCACACACAGCTGGTCACACACACTGGTCACACACACACACCTACACACACACCTCACACACACCGTCACACACACACACCGTCACACACACACACACACCGTCACACACACACACACACACACACACACACCTTCACACACACACCACACACACACACACACCGTCACACACACACCACCTACACACACACACCTACACACACACACCACTTCACACACACACCTTCACACGCACACCTTCACACACACACCTACACACACACACACACCACACACATACACACACACACCTTCACACACACACACCTTCACACACACCTTCACACGCACACCTTCACACACACACCTTCACACACACCTTCACCGTCACACACACCGTCACACGCACACCTTCACACACACACCTTCACACGCACACCTACACCTCTTCACACACACACCTTCACACACACACCTTCACACACACCTTCACACACACACCACGCACACACCTTCACACACATCCTATCTGTAAGAGTGTGTTTGTGTGTTGATTCTACGGTGTAAAAACCTTTCTCAGTCTTCATGAGGCATATTCTCCTCAGATTCAGGACTTCAGGTCTGAAGAAGGAATTAGGGAAAGTCTTCTGCAGAATATTCTATATTACCAGAATATTCTACAGTCTTCATGAGGTAATATATATATTAACTATATTACCAGAATATTCTACAGTCTTCATGAGGTAATATATATATTAACTATATTACCAGAATATTCTACAGTCTTCATGAGGTAATATATATATTAACTATATTACCAGAATATTCTACGGTCTTCATGAGGTAATATATATATTAACTATATTACCAGAATATTCTACGGTCTTCATGAGGTAATATATATATTAACTATATTACCAGAATATTCTACAGTCTTCATGAGGTAATATATATATTAACTATATTACCAGAATATTCTACAGTCTTCATGAGGTAATATATATTTTAACTATATTACCAGAATATTCTACAGTCTTCATGAGGTAATATATATATTAACTATATTACCAGAATATTCTACGGTCTTCATAGGTAATATATATATTAACTATATTACCAGAATATTCTACAGTCTTCAGTGAGGTAATATATATATTAACTATATGCTGTAACTGTAACAGATATTAAACTATTACCATCTCACTGAGCAGCAGATATTATAGATGAGAGCAAGACGATACACGCTTACTAATTACTGTGTGTGTGTGTGTGTGTGTGTGTGTGTGTGTGTGTGTGTGTGTGTGTGTGTGTGTGTGTGTGTGTGTGTGTGTGTGTGTGTGTGTGTGAGGTGTGTGTGTGCATACTAGACTTCCCATGCATAGCAGTAGTTGGTCTAGGGAGGAACTCTCTGGGTGTGTGTGGAACAGAGTACTGGGACACCTGTAAGGAGAACATCAGGGCTGCTATAGCAGGTGAGTCTCTCCTTTTACGTGTGTGTGTGTGTGTGTGTGTGTGTGTGTGTGTGTGTGTGCGCACACGACTTACCATTAGCAGTGTTGGTCTAGGGAGGAACTCTCTGTGTGTATGTTTTCTGACACCTGTGTGTGTGTGTGTGTGTGGTGTGAGTCTGTGTGTGTGTGTGTGTGTGTGTGTGTGTGTGTGTGTGTGTGTGTGTGTGTGATGGTGTGCATTCTTAGTGATCTATACACAACCTGCTCCACGTTTTATCAGTCAAATATTTAGTATGTTTTCTAAGAGGTAACAAAACCAAGATGTGTTGATAGTGTCTGTCTTCACAGCCCAGAGTTTATACTTGGTGGAGAAGCACCTCTTAGTACCAATAAACCTGTGACTCCTATTGAATATGATTCTACCAACTCTGGGTTTAATAACAGCCAGTCTGTCTGTCAGAGGCTGCAGGGTTCTCCAGAACCTGACCCAGGTTGGTGGGTTTAATAAAGCCAGTCTGTCTGTCAGGAGGCTGCAGGGTTCTCCAGAACCATGTGTTGACCCATATAGAGGTTGGTGGGTTTAATAACAGCCAGTCTGTCTGTCAGGAGGCTGCAGGGTTCTCCAGAACCACCTGCTCCAGGTTGGTTTAACCATGTGTCTTCAGGACCCAGAACCATGTGTTGACCCAAGAGGTTGGTTTAATAACAGCCAGTCTGTCTGGGTTCTCCAGAACCATGTGTTGACCCATATAGAGGTTGGTGGGTTTAATAACAGCCAGTCTGTCTGTCAGGAGGCTGCAGGGTTCTCCAGAACCATGTGTTGACCCATATAGAGGTTGGTGGGTTTAATAACAGCCAGTCTGTCTGTCAGGAGGCTGCAGGGTTCTCCAGAACCATGTGTTGACCCATATAGAGGTTGGTGGGTTTAATAACAGCCAGTCTGTCTGTCAGGAGGCTGCAGGGTTCTCCAGAACCATGTGTTGACCCATATAGAGGTTGGTGGGTTTAATAACAGCCAGTCTGTCTGTCAGGAGGCTGCAGGGTTCTCCAGAACCATGTGTTGACCCATATAGAGGTTGGTGGGTTTAATAACAGCCAGTCTGTCTGTCAGGAGGCCAGGGTTCTCCAGAACCATGTGTTGACCCATACAGAGGTTGGTGGGTTTAATAACAGCCAGTCTGTCTGTCAGGAGGCCCAGGGTTCTCCAGAACCATGTGTTGACCCACAGAGGTTGGTGGGTTAATAACAGCCAGTCTGTCTGTCAGGAGGCTGCAGGGTTCTCCAGAACCATGTGTTGACCCATACAGAGGTTGGTGGGTTTAATAACAGCCAGTCTGTCTGTCAGGAGGCTGCAGGGTTCTCCAGAACCATGTGTTGACCCATATAGAGGTTGGTGGGTTTTAATAACAGCCAGTCTGTCTGTCAGGAGGCTGCAGGGTTCTCCAGAACCATGTGTTGACCCATATAGAGGTTGGTGGGTTTAATAACAGCCAGTCTGTCTGTCAGGAGGCTGCCAGCTCCAGTTTCAACTGACCTTCTCCAGACTACCATGTGTCCACCTGACCCACTGTTCTGCCTTAAGAGGTTGAACATTTGTGGGTTTAATAACAGCCAGTCTGTCTGTCAGGAGGCTGCAGGGGTTTTTCTAGCCAGAACCATTGTTTGCTGTTTGGGGTTTTAGGTGGGTTTGACAGCACTTTGAGATATGCAGGGATGTCCAGAAGGGCATCATTTATAGGTTGGTGGGTTTAATAACAACCAGTCTGTCTTTGGTTGGTGAACCCATATAGAGGTTGGTGGGTTTAATAACAGCCAGTCTGTCTGTCAGGAGGCTGCAGGGTTCTCCAGAACCATGTGTTGACCCATATAGAGGTTGGTGGGTTTAATAACAGCCAGTCTGTCTGTCAGGAGGCTGCAGGGTTCTCCAGAACCATGTGTTGACCCATATAGAGGTTGGTGGGTTTAATAACAGCCAGTCTGTCTGTCAGGAGGCTGCAGGGTTCTCCAGAACCATATGTTGACCCATATAGAGGTGGTGGGACTTTAATGACAGCCAGTCTGGAGAGGGCTGAGGGAGCTGTTCTCAGAGGGGTGGGTTTACTAACAGCCAGTCTGACCTGAAAACCAGAGAAGAAGACCAGGGTCACCACACAGCTGAAATTCCATATAGACTGGGTACACACTGTCAGGACACACACACACACTGGACACACAGAGGTTGGTGGGTTTAATAAGGGACTGGGGAGGGACTGGAGAACCATGAAGGGGAGGGACTAAACACAGGGAGATGGGAGAGAGGTGATACATGAGGAGGGTTCCTCAGTGTGTGACTAGGGGAGGAACCTGGGGTGAACAGAGTCTGTCTGTAGAGGAGGGTTCTGGAACCAAGAGGTGGAAGGGAGGTGGGTTAATAACAGCCAGTCTGAAGCAGGGCAGAACCTGGGTTTAAGGTAACAGCCAGTCCTGATGGAGGGTTCTCCAGTTTCTAAAGGTGAAGAGGTGGAGGGTTCACTCTGTCTGTCAGGGGAGGGCTCCAGACACCATGTGTTCTACAGGTGATAGAGGTGAGGGTTCCCAGTCTGTCTGTCAGTGAGGGTGATAGAGAGTTGGTTCATCAGAGGTACTGAGGGATACTGGGGGGGAGGGACTAAAGGGATAGATGGGAGGGACTGGAGGAGGGACTGGGGGACGGACTCAGGAGGGATAGTCAGGGAGGGGAGGGGAACCATGGTGATAGATGGGACTGGAGGTTTCTCCAGATGTGATGAGAGGGGAGGGACTGGGGGATGAGGGGTGGGACTAGAGGGGAGGGACTGGGAGGGGCTGCAGGGGAACCATGGGATAGAGGTTGGTGGGAGGGACTGAGGAGGGAAGAAGGTGGGACTACAGAGGTTGGAGGTTTAATAACAGAGTCTGGTCAAATGTAACATTTATGTTTGACTAAAGGGATAAATGGGAGACTGTCTGTCAGGAGGTGATAAATGTGGAGGTTGGTGGGTTTCTAACAGGAGTGTGTAGATGGGAGGGTTCCTGTTTCTAAAGGTGATGTGTGACTGGAGGGTTGACAGGAAGAGGGATAGATGGGAGGGGTTCCTGAAAACCAAGTGGAGGATACTCAGGGAGGTTACACACACACACACTCAGTGTTTCTAAAGGTGATAGAGGAGGGATGGGATGGGAGGGACTGGTTTCTACAGGTGACAAACAGGAGGGTTCCCAGTGTTTCTAACCAGTGGAGGGTTCCTGTGTGTCTGGTGATAGAGGTTGACTCAGTGTTTCTAAAGGTGATAAATGTCACTCCCTCAGGGCTGACATCACAAACAGATGGAGGGTTCCTCAGTGTTTCTAAAGGTGATAGATGGAGGAGGACTGGAAAAGGGATAGATGGGAGGGACTGGGGTGTTTCTAGGGAAGGTGACTGGAGGGAGGGACTGGAGTGTTTCTAAAGGTGAGGGATGGGGAGGGACTGGAGGGACTCTAAATGTGACTAGGGGGAGGGTTCCTCAGTGAGGAGATGGAGGGTTCCTGGAGGAGGGTGATAGGGACTGGGAGGGGGACTGGGGGAGGGACTGGAAAGGGACTAGATGGGAGGGACTCAGTGGACTGGAGGAGGGACTAGATGGGAGGGACTGGGGGAGGGACTAAAGGTGATAGATGGGAGGGACTGGTGTTTCTAAAGGGACTGGGATGGGAGGGACTGGAGGTGTTTCTCAGAGGAGGGAGGGAAGGTGATAGATGGGAGGGACTAAAGGTGATAAATGGGATGGGAAAGATAGATGGGAGGGGACTGGAGTGAGTTTCTAAAGGTGATAGATGGGAGGGTTCCTCGGTGTAACATTTATCTAAAAGTGATAATGGGAGGGTTCTCAATAAGTGTTTGTGTAAAGTGTGATAGATGGGTGTGTGTTCCTCAGTGTGTGTGTGTGTGTGTGTGGGTGTGTGTGTTTCTAAGGTGATACATGGGTGGGTTCCTCAGTGTTTGCAGGAAGGTGATAGATGGGAGCGTTCTCAGTGTTTCTAAAGGTGATAGATGGGAGGGTTCTCAGTGTTTCTAAAGGTGATAGATGGGAGGGTTTCTCAGTGTTCTAAAGGTGATAGATGGGAGGGTTCCTCAGTGTTTCTAAAGGTGATAGATGGGAGGGTTCCTCAGTGTTTCTAAAGGTGATAGATGGGAGGGTTCCTCAGTGTTTCTAAATGTGATAGATGGGAGGGTTCCTCAGTGTTTCTAAAGGTGATAGATTTCTCAGTGTTTCTAAAGGTGATAGATGGGAGGGTTCCTCAGTGTTTCTAAAGGTGATAGATGGGAGTGGTTCCTCAGTGTTTCTAAAGGTGATAGATGGGAGGGTTCTCAGTGTTTCTAAAGGTGATAGATGGGAGGGTTCTCAGTGTTTCTAAAAGGTGATAGATGGGAGTTCCTCAGTGTTTTGGGGGTGATAGATTCCTCAGTGTTTCTAAAGGTGATAGATGGGAGGGTTCCTCAGTGTTTCTAAAGGTGATAAATGGGAGGGTTCCTCAGTGTTTCTAAAGGTGATAGATGGGAGGGTTCCTCAGTGTTTCTAAAGGTGATAGATGGGAGGGTTCCTCTGGGGTGATAGTGTTTCTAAAGGTGATAGATGGGAGGGTTCCTCAGTGTTTCTAAAGGTGATAGATGGGAGGGTTCCTCAGTGTTTCTAAAGGTGATAGATGGGAGGGGTTCCTCAGTGTTTCTAAAGGTGATAGATGGGAGGGTTCCTCAGTGTTTCTAAAAGGTGATAGATGGGAGGGTTCCTCAGTGTTTCTAAAGGTGATAGATGGGAGGGTTCCTCAGTGTTTCTAAAGGTGATAGATGGGAGGGTTCCTCAGTGTTTCTAAAGGTGATAGATGGGAGGGTTCCTCAGTGTTTCTAAAGGTGATAGATGGGAGGGTTCCTCAGTGTTTCTAAAGGTGATAGATGGGAGGGTTCCTCAGTGTTTCTAAAGGTGATAGATGGGAGGGTTCCTCAGTGTTTCTAAAGGTGATGGGGAGGGTTCCTCAGTGTTTCTAAAGGTGATAGATGGGAGGTTCCTCAGTGTTTCTAAAGGTGATAGATGGGAGGGTTCCTCAGTGTTTCTAAAGGTGATACATTTACATTACATTTACATTTAAGTCATTTAGCAGACGCTCTTATCCAGAGCGACTTACAAATTGGTGCATACACCTTATGACAACCAGTGGAACAGCCACTTGCATCTAAATCTTGTTGGGGGGAGAAGGATTACCTACCCTTACTTACCCTATCCTAGGTATTCCTTGAAGAGGTAGGGTTTCAGGTGTCTCCGGAAGGTGGTGATTGACTCCGCTGTCCTGGCGTCGTGAGGGAGTTTGTTCCACCATTGGGGGCCAGAGCAGCGAACAGTTTTGACTGGGCTGAGCGGGAACTGTACTTCCTCAGTGGTAGGGAGGCGAGCAGGCCAGAGGTGGATGAACGCAGTGCCCTTGTTTGGGTGTAGGGCCTGATCAGAGCCTGGAGGTACTGAGGTGCCGTTCCCCTCACAGCTCCGTAGGCGAGCACCATGGTCTTGTAGCGGATGCGAGCTTCAACTGGAAGCCAGTGGAGAGAGCGGAGGAGCGGGGTGACGTGAGAGAACTTGGGAAGGTTGAACACCAGACGGGCTGCGGCGTTCTGGATGAGTTGTAGGGGTTTAATGGCACAGGCAGGGAGCCCAGCCAACAGCGAGTTGCAGTAATCAAGACGGGAGATGACAAGTGCCTGGATTAGGACCTGCGCCGCTTCCTGTGTGAGGCAGGGTCGTACTCTGCGGATGTTGTAGAGCATGAACCTACAGGAACGGGACACCGCCTTGATGTTAGTTGAGAACGTCAGGGTGTTGTCCAGGATCACGCCAAGGTTCTTAGCGCTCTGGGAGGAGGACACAATGGAGTTGTCAACCGTGATGGCGAGATCATGGAACGGGCAGTCCTTCCCCGGGAGGAAGAGGAGCTCCGTCTTGCTGAGGTTCAGCTTGAGGTGGTGATCCGTCATCCACACTGATATGTCTGCCAGACATGCAGAGATGCGATTCGCCACCTGGTCATCAGAAGGGGGAAAGGAGAAGATTAATTGTGTGTCGTCTGCATAGCAATGATAGGAGAGACCATGTGAGGTTATGACAGAGCCAAGTGACTTGGTGTATAGCGAGAATAAGAGAGGGCCTAGAACAGAGCCCTGGGGGACACCAGTGGTGAGAGCGCGTGGTGAGGAGACAGATTCTCGCCACGCCACCTGGTAGGAGCGACCTGTCAGGTAGGACGCAATCCAAGCGTGGGCCGCGCCGGAGATGCCCAACTCGGAGAGGGTGGAGAGGAGGATCTGATGGTTCACAGTATCGAAGGCAGCCGATAGGTCTAGAAGGATGAGAGCAGAGGAGAGAGAGTTAGCTTTAGCAGTGCGGAGCGCCTCCGTGATACAGAGAAGAGCAGTCTCAGTTGAATGACTAGTCTTGAAACCTGACTGATTTGGATCAAGAAGGTCATTCTGAGAGAGATAGCGGTAGAGCTGGCCAAGGACGGCACGCTCAAGAGTTTTGGAGAGAAAAGAGAGAAGGGATACTGGTCTGTAGTTGTTGACATCGGAGGGATCGAGTGTAGGTTTTTTCAGAAGGGGTGCAACTCTCGCTCTCTTGAAGACGGGAGGGACGTAGCCAGCGGTCAGGGATGAGTTGATGAGCGAGGTGAGGTAAGGGAGAAGGTCTCCGGAAATGGTCTGGAGAAGAGAGGAGGGGATAGGGTCAAGCGGGCAGGTTGTTGGGCGGCCGGCCGTCACAAGACGCGAGATTTCATCTGGAGAGAGAGGGGAGAAAGAGGTCAGAGCATAGGGTAGGGCAGTGTGAGCAGAACCAGCGGTGTCGTTTGACTTAGCAAACGAGGATCGGATGTCATCGACCTTCTTTTCAAAATGGTTGACGAAGTCATCTGCAGAGAGGAGGAGGGAGGGGGGAGGATTCAGGAGGGAGGAGAAGGTGGCAAAGAGCTTCCTAGGGTTAGAGGCAGATGCTTGGAACTTAGAATGGTAGAAAGTGGCTTTAGCAGCAGAGACAGAGGAGGAAAATGTAGAGAGGAGGGAGTGAAAGGATGCCAGGTCCGCAGGGAGGCGAGTTTTCCTCCATTTCCGCTCGGCTGCCCGGAGCCCTGTTCTGTGAGCTCGCAATGAGTCGTCGAGCCACGGAGCGGGAGGGGAGGACCGAGCCGGCCTGGAGGATAGGGGACATAGGGAGTCAAAGGATGCAGTAAGGGAGGAGAGGAGGGTTGAGGAGGCAGAATCAGGAGATAGGTTGGAGAAAGTTTGAGCAGAGGGAAGAGAAGATAGGATGGAAGAGGAGAGAGTAGCGGGGGAGAGAGAGCGAAGGTTGGGACGGCGCGATACCATCCGAGTAGGGGCAGTGTGGGAAGTGTTGGATGAGAGCGAGAGGGAAAAGGATACAAGGTAGTGGTCGGAGACTTGGAGGGGAGTTGCAATGAGGTTAGTGGAAGAACAGCATCTAGTAAAGATGAGGTCAAGCGTATTGCCTGCCTTGTGAGTAGGGGGGAAGGTGAGAGGGTGAGGTCAAAAGAGGAGAGGAGTGGAAAGAAGGAGGCAGAGAGGAATGAGTCAAAGGTAGACGTGGGGAGGTTAAAGTCGCCCAGAACTGTGAGAGGTGAGCCGTCCTCAGGAAAGGAGCTTATCAAGGCATCAAGCTCATTGATGAACTCTCCAAGGGAACCTGGAGGGCGATAAATGATAAGGATGTTAAGCTTGAAAGGGCTGATAGATGGGAGGGTTCCTCAGTGTTTCTAAAGGTGATAGATGGGAGGGTTCCTCAGTGTTTCTAAAGGTGATAGATGGGAGGGTTCCTCAGTGTTTCTAAAGGTGATAGATGGGAGGGTTCCTCAGTGTTTCTGAAGGTGATAGATGGGAGGGTTCCTCAGTGTTTCTAAAGGTAATAGATGGGAGGGTTCCTCAGTGTTTCTAAAGGTGATAGATGGGAGGGTTCCTCAGTGTTTCTAAAGGTGATAGATGGGAGGGTTCCTCAGTGTTTCTAAAGGTGATAGATGGGAGGGTTCCTCAGTGTTTCTAAAGGTGATAGATGGGAGGGTTCCTCAGTGTTTCTAAAGGTGATAGATGGGAGCGTTCCTCAGTGTTTCTAAAGGTGATAGATGGGAGGGTTCCTCAGTGTTTCTAAAGGTGATAGATGGGAGGGTTCCTCAATGTTTCTAAAGGTGATAGATGGGAGGGTTCCTCAGTGTTTCTAAAGGTGATAGATGGCAGGGTTCCTCAGTGTTTCTAAAGGTGATAGATGGGAGGGTTCCTCAGTGTTTCTAAAGGTGATAGATGGGAGGGTTCCTCAGTGTTTCTAAAGGTGATAGATGGGACGTTCCTCAGTGTTTCTAAAGGTGATAGACGGGAGGGTTCCTCAGTGTTTCTAAAGGTGATAGATGGGAGGGTTCCTCAGTGTTTCTAAAGGTGATAGATGGGAGGGTTCCTCAGTGTTTCTAAATGTGATAGATGGGAGGGTTCCTCAGTGTTTCTAAAGGTGATAGATGGGAGGGTTCCTCAGTGTTTCTAAAGGTGATAAATGGGAGGGTTCCTCAGTGTTTCTAAATGTGATAGATTGGAGGGTTCCTCAGTGTTTCTAAAGGTGATAGATGGGAGGGTTCCTCAGTGTTTCTAAAGGTGATAAATGGGAGGGTTCCTCAGTGTTTCTAAAGGTGATAAATGGGAGGGTTCCTCATTGTTTCTAAAGGTGATAAATGGGAGGGTTCCTCAGTGTTTCTAAAGGTGATAGATGGGAGGGTTCCTCAGTGTTTCTAAAGGTGATAGATGGGAGGGTTCCTCAGTGTTTCTGAAGGTGATAGATGGGAGGGTTCCTCAGTGTTTCTAAAGGTGATAAATGGGAGGGTTTCTAAAGGTGATAAATGGGAGGGTTCCTCAGTGTTTCTAAAGGTGATACATGGGAGGGTTCCTCATTGTTTCTAAAGGTGATAGATGGGAGGGTTCCTCATTGTTTCTAAAGGTGATAAATGGGAGGGTTCCTCAGTGTTTCTAAAGGTGATAGATGGGAGGGTTCCTCAGTGTTTCTAAAGGTGATAGATGGGAGGGTTCCTCAGTGTTTCTAAAGGTGATATATGGGAGGGTTCCTCAGTGTTTCTAAAGGTGATAAATGGGAGGGTTCCTCAGTGTTTCTAAAGGTGATAGATGGGAGGCTTCCTCAGTGTTTCTAAAGGTGATAAATGGGAGGGTTCCTCAGTGTTTCTAAAGGTGATAAATGGGAGGGTTCCTCAGTGTTTCTAAAGGTGATAGATGGGAGGGTTCCTCAGTGTTTCTAAAGGTGATAGATGGGAGGGTTCCTCAGTGTTTCTAAAGGTGATAGATGGGAGGGTTCCTCAGTGTTTCTAAAGGTGATAGATGGGAGGGTTCCTCAGTGTTTCTAAAGGTGATAGATGGGAGGGTTCCTCAGTGTTTCTAAAGGTGATAAATGGGAGGGTTCCTCAGTGTTTCTAAAGGTGATAGATGGGAGGGTTCCTCAGTGTTTCTAAAGGTGATAGATGGGAGGGTTCCTCAGTGTTTCTAAAGGTGATAGATGGGAGGGTTCCTCAGTGTTTCTAAAGGTGATAGATGGGAGGGTTCCTCAGTGTTTCTAAAGGTGATAGATGGGAGGGTTCCTCAGTGTTTCTAAAGGTGATAGATGGGAGGGTTCCTCAGTGTTTCTAAAGGTGATAGATGGGAGGGTTCCTCAGTGTTTCTAAATGTGATAGATGGGAGGGTTCCTCAGTGTTTCTAAAGGTGATAGATGGGAGGGTTCCTCAGTGTTTCTAAAGGTGATAGATGGGAGGGTTCCTCAGTGTTTCTAAATGTGATAGATGGGAGGGTTCCTCAGTGTTTCTAAAGGTGATAGATGGGAGGGTTCCTCAGTGTTTCTAAAGGTGATAGATGGGAGGGTTCCTCAGTGTTTCTAAATGTGATAGATGGGAGGGTTCCTCAGTGTTTCTAAAGGTGATAGATGGGAGGGTTCCTCAGTGTTTCTGAAGGTGATAGATGGGAGGGTTCCTCAGTGTTTCTAAAGGTGATAGATGGGAGGGTTCCTCAGTGTTTCTAAAGGTGATAAATGGGAGGGTTTCTAAAGGTGATAAATGGGAGGGTTCCTCAGTGTTTCTAAAGGTGATACATGGGAGGGTTCCTCATTGTTTCTAAAGGTGATAGATGGGAGGGTTCCTCATTGTTTCTAAAGGTGATAAATGGGAGGGTTCCTCAGTGTTTCTAAAGGTGATAGATGGGAGGGTTCCTCAGTGTTTCTAAAGGTGATAGATGGGAGGGTTCCTCAGTGTTTCTAAAGGTGATAGATGGGAGGGTTCCTCAGTGTTTCTAAAGGTGATAAATGGGAGGGTTCCTCAGTGTTTCTAAAGGTGATAGATGGGAGGGTTCCTCAGTGTTTCTAAAGGTGATAGATGGGAGGGTTCCTCAGTGTTTCTAAAGGTGATAGATGGGAGGGTTCCTCAGTGTTTCTAAAGGTGATAGATGGGAGGGTTCCTCAGTGTTTCTAAAGGTGATAGATGGGAGGGTTCCTCAGTGTTTCTAAAGGTGATAGATGGGAGGGTTCCTCAGTGTTTCTAAAGGTGATAGATGGGAGGGTTCCTCAGTGTTTCTAAAGGTGATAGATGGGAGGGTTCCTCAGTGTTTCTAAAGGTGATAGATGGGAGGGTTCCTCAGTGTTTCTAAAGGTGATAGATGGGAGGGTTCCTCAGTGTTTCTAAAGGTGATAGATGGGAGGGTTCCTCAGTGTTTCTAAAGGTGATAGATGGGAGGGTTCCTCAGTGTTTCTAAAGGTGATAGATGGGAGGGTTCCTCAGTGTTTCTAAATGTGATAGATGGGAGGGTTCCTCAGTGTTTCTAAAGGTGATAGATGGGAGGGTTCCTCAGTGTTTCTAAAGGTGATAGATGGGAGGGTTCCTCAGTGTTTCTAAAGGTGATAGATGGGAGGGTTCCTCAGTGTTTCTAAAGGTGATAGATGGGAGGGTTCCTCAGTGTTTCTAAAGGTGATAGATGGGAGGGTTCCTCAGTGTTTCTAAAGGTGATAG